>NC_052672.1:13018486-13327468 GCF_016802725.1 Solenopsis invicta | reverse complement strand
CGTAATCATAATCTCTGTAATTAGATAGTAAATTTATAATTATAATCTTCTTGTTACATAATTATCGCTATCATATTAGAACTCATATAACAGTCATTCGAAGCAGTATTAACTCTTCACTATCAAATAAATCGTTTAACATGAAATAAAGCACTAACGATTGATAAATCGAATCGACGACTAGAAATTTAATAAGATTACAGTGTAACATTCGATGGTTACCGAAGCGCATTTTTCGCAATTTCGTTCAAGTACGTCAAACTTATCAGAATTTTTTCTCGTATTGAAGATGATCGTTAAGGAACGGTTTTTTCTCAAAAACTTATTTATACGAGTATATTTCAATCATACTTCAACGTGACCCTCATTCATACATCGAATATTTCCATCTTAGCGGCTTTACAGTGTATCTTATACATATATATAATATTTTTTTTTTTACGTGTTTCTCTCCCTCAACATAATAGATTTTAATATGCCTCTCTCTATATTAAAATCTAAATTATTCCTGTAACAGTAACATGTACGCAGTTTTTTTTTTTTTTTTTTTTTTTTTTTTTTTTTTGGCAAGCGCAACGTATTGTCTTGTAAAACGTGGTAAAACAAAATAGAATGTAACGTTACCTGTTGCTCGGGCTCCGAGCTTTCCAAATTAAGTAACCGGCAAATATTTTCGCAAATGTATTTGATTTTTGTTTACCCTGTCTTCGCCCTATCTTCGCCGTACCGATCACGTAATTTTTTCCCTAGGGAAAACGCGAAACGTAGAACATTACCGTTGAAATTAATGGAAAAATTTTTCGTTTTCCATTTTTTACGTTTCCGCTCTAGGGAAAAATGTTACGTGATCAATACCCTGAATCGCATATTACAATGTTTCAGCTTGAACGAAAATTTGATCTCTTTTTCTACTTTTTGCCACACGAGACCATTCTGTGTCGCTTTTGTTTTTCGGTTCATCGCTATCGGTTTTGTTCTTATGTATCTTTTATTACATTACGATGTTTTCCGTTCCAAGGTACGATTTCCTCGCCCATTACATTCGCCTGCAGACTTTCGCGAAGTACGCTTATTGATGTAGACAATACGTAGACGACGTTTACACTCCATAAAGATATATTTAAGAATTCTCACGAGGTATGAAGACTATTGATTGAGGGCTATGTTACTTATATATAAAGACTATCTTCCCATAAAAAATATTTAATAACAATAAATTATAGGAAACGACGATATAGCTTTGATAACAGTGTATCCAAATAACAAATGTACAATATAAATCACGTTATCGCATAGAAAGACTCTCGAACTTGTGCAGTTTATTTAATCGATCGTTTATTCAGACTAGCTGCATAGAATGTTCAGAGCGGTAGGTAGGTAGATAGGTAGTCTTCTCTCTCGAGGAAAGTCAAATGATTAAGTGCGAAAGAAAAATCGAAAGGAATATATCCAACTCTAACTTTTACAATGGTCCAGCTCTACGTCTAGTAAGGGTGATTCAGAAAGGTCAAAAGCGTCGTCGAAATCATTACAAAAGGTAAATTGGCTAATCTGAGCTGCCCGCCGTGCTGCATCGCAGCTGGATGTTCCCCTGCAAAGCGAAAGATTAATACCCTCTTTTTTTCCCTTTTCTCTTCTATTAACGGAGAGCGCGCAGAGTGCGGCTCGCGAGGTAATATTTATTTTCTCGCAATGTACCGGATAATCGGGGCTGAATAGCGCATAAAGATCGCCATTAGGTACATTAAGCCGCTATACAGACGTTATAACAGCGTAACAGCAGGTGCGTTATAGAAGATTAAGAAGTATACATACCATTAAGTACGTGAACTAAGACTGTCTTTGTGTTAGCGTTACTGGGATGGCAGGTGTATTGTCCGCTGTCCGCCGGTTGAGCACGTTGAATTAAAAGGTATGACGTCGTTACCTCGCCCTTCTCCGTGATAACCGATACCCCGCCTCTCGGACTGTCATAATTGATCACCTGTCATGTGCAGATCCCGGAAAAATGTTATTCTAATTAAATCTCTTCCTGTAACAGCTTATACAATAGTGTTCGACAAACCGACGAAGGGATCGATTAATTGGATGATTAATTAATTCTCCGTTGGAAAAAAAAGGCTCGGTGGCGAACATCGGTGATCAGTTTATGCCTCGTATAGAAGAGGGGGCGAAAAATGGCTGTAATAAAGTGGCTAGATTTTTTTCGTTCTGAACGCGAATGCGGGAGACGTGAGATAAATCTCTAATTCCGTCATTCTCCGCTTCTACGAGAAGCTTGGCGGAATTAATCCCATATTTTGGTTGCATCGTAAAAAATCGCATCGGGATAAATTTAGTTTAAAGTTCGTGTTTTGTCGAGAAATTTCCCGTTCTCTGGTAAATCTATTTAAATAAACGTGTTTTTTTAAATTTTTTTATTTCACGCACAGCGTCGAGCGTTATTGTGTTTATGTTTTTCGAATGTATTTCGTGCGCGCGGATTAAAAACGGCAGCTCCTCTCTCTCTCTCTTCTTCGATCGGGTTTGCCGGTTTGTAAACTGGTGGAAATCCAGTTTTGAAAACTTTAGTGAAATCGATATAGCAGTTATCAGTTTATGTCTGTATTTCGTTGAAACTCATAATGTTTCAAAGCTCAAACTTACGGCACTTTCAAAATAAACGAATCGTATGTCACTCCGTTGCAGAATGGATTTCACAAACTTTCGGTGGAAAAGTACTATAAATCCAAAAATACTACTCGGAGCATCTCGTCTGTTTTATATTAAACGTTTTTGTATTATTTTCTTTCTCGTTCTCGAGTTCGAGTACCGAGTTTCACGTTTCGGTTGACGGCAATTTCTTTATCCGACCTCTTGTATTTTGTCTGCTTTCGTTTTAATTTCTGTCGGCATCATTCACTTATTCCGCCTCTTAAATTTAAGCAGTTCCCTTTTTATTCTTCTCACGTCCGCTTAGAAATGGATTTCGATTCAATCATACCGCACGCTTATTACGTTTTGCAACGACGAATCCTATCGCTATTATCCGGAACGTCATGTATCCACGTAATGCATATTTATCGAGAACCTACAATAGATTGCAACTTGTGCCTTCAATATTAAACAAACAGCGATTCACCGTGCACGTTCGGATTCATGGAAAATGTAATATAGGAATATTCCTCCAAAACGGTTTGAGATATCAAAAATTCCGTCTAGTTCTGCACGCATGTTTCATGTAAAAATTTCAAAGATCGTGTATACATTCCCTATACCAGAGACCGAAAACGAAAAATATTTCATTTACTTTTCGTCAGTATGAAAGCAAAATATTTTATTTGCGTTTTCCTTTGCCACACAAATCAGATACAGCCCCGTGTTTTTTCTGAATCAAAATGAAAAGTCAATTATGTAGCAGGGCCTCTGTATTTAATTAAGTTTCAATACGAGCGGAATTAATAACTGTTTTAATAATTATTTCAAACATTCCTGCAATTTCACCTGCATGCACACGTACATATGCATATTTTAAATGTCATTACCTATACGTAATGCACGTTCGCGTTCCATTTTTATTTTGTCAGACTAACGAAGCATTTTTTTTTTTTTAACAGCTCCTCGCTTTTAGAGGGATTTTTCGCATCTCTTAAAAACGTCTAGAAACGAGAAACACAGCGACATATTTAGTTTCCATTAAACTTTTGTTAAAAGTTTTTAGCGCTTAACAGATAGTATTAACATATTCTCATTTCATAAGCCGATCCAATATGCATCAGCGTTTACATGCCGTTACTACGGCTGCATGCCCCTCAGCGAATTCCAATATAACAATGGCACGACGGCTAAATGCTGTCGGCGGCCCACAAAATGTCTAAAATTCTGAAAATTCAAAATATCAAATTGATAATACCTAATGTAATTGACATTAATATTCGTACTTTTATAACACTGAATCACGTGCTTGTTTGGTCGCTTTGTCGTTACAATATAACGTAACGATTCTTTCGACGCAATATTGTTTTTTCCGTCGCGTCGCTGCAACGCTGTAATTGTTATTTATAATTAATAAATGCTCAGCATTCGTGGAAAATGAAATAAATTTAGCCATTCTCGTTAAAAACGAATTTAACTTCCAATATTTCTGAATTAAAAAATGAGGTACGCGCTTAATTTTGTTAAAAAATCACTACGCGACATGTTTTATTCATCTCGCAATAATCTCTGCGTGCGTGAGGAGCCTTTGCCACTTGGTAAACTTCAGCGTGAAATTTTTCCTTTCGAATTGAAATATTTACCTAAGGAGATACACTTCGACGTCAAACAGTGATCCAAAGTTTTTTTCCTGCGATGTAACTTTCTTGAATTAGGACGATCTTATGTAAGCCTTTTTATAATGAGGATACACAAAGCGGATTATACTGTGGATAATACTGATTGCTCGGGTCGATAGGAGGATTGCGGCAAGCGGAAACTCCAAGTTGAACGCCGCCATTCCATCGTGGACCACCGCGAAAATGATATAATTTTGTTTCCTCGCAATTATCAGTGCCTCGATACTATTGACATTTGTACACGTATCTTAATTTTACTCGCAATTACAGTATATTATAATGGTAAACCTAATTACGCGCAACAGAATTAATACGTACGTATAGATGTGAGAAATCAATTGTACTAACCAGACGGCAGTAGCATGATTGCGCGTTTACCGATATTTATGCTGCATGCTGCGTATCTCGACATGCATAATTTTCCGTACGCGAACGGCGGGGTTAACTAGGTCATAGGGATGGAAGGAATGCGTGCGACGAGACAGACGGAAAATATGGGGCCAACACGGAAATACTGCACGTCAAATTTTTCACTCGGGGGTTCGGGATATCGAGGCAGGATTGGCTAGCACGGATGCAATAGCAACCAGGACGGGATAGAAAGCGAATGATGAGACGGAACAAGTACACGAAGGGAAATCTCTGCGCTCGCGCGCCCGCGCGACGCGGAAGCTTACGGGATCGAGGACGACAGAACAGATGGGTTCGGAGAGGAAGAAAGTCAAATTCGGGGAGATAGACTGAGAAATAAAGTGACAGGCGGGCGGAAAAAGACTTGGACCCGCATGCGAGGATTGCAAAAATCGGATTGCGAAAAGAAAATCCTCAAATGAGAGGGACAGACGAAAGAAAAAAAAAAGAAGGCTAACAAAAAGAGGGAAAATAAATTCCAAGAGCCAAGAGAAACTGCGGGGAGCGTAAGGAGATAAAAATTAAAAATTATGTACATTTGTGATAAAAGTAACCTGAATATATGTTGCTTAAACTGCGAAATAAATAATAAATACGACAAGCGCAAGTCAATGAACAATGCGTTAAGAATTGAGGAATTGATGTGGTAAACTCTCTGACAATTAAATTAGATGTTTCTGCGTTTGCCTCGGAACTACACTCTGTGCTGTAAATTGCGAGGAAATATCGATGAAGTGAACCGAGAATGGGTAATAACGAGAAACAAAGATACAGTGCGCAATATTGGCGAGGAACATTACGAAGCGGAAGATACCGCGAGAAAGAGAGAGAGAGAGAGACAGAGAGAGAGAGAGAGTTAATGCGATGAACTGTCGGTGGAGTTCGAGAAAGTAAGAATATAAGACCTAAGTAGAGAAGCCCGGGAGGTACAGAGACAGAAACACGGTCGTGGAAATAGGTGTTGTATAATGCGACCAGGGTCGGCAAAGCACACTAGAAAAACTTTACGCGGCAAAGGGAAAGAGAAAGGAGGGAGGGGGGGGACCGGGGCGGGGTAGGAGATAGGTTTTGAAGTTGAGAAATGAGACGGAGTTTCCGCGGTGTTCGTACATTTAAAAATTCAACAAGGAGAAACGCTCCGAACAGGTAATATTAAAATTAAAAGTTTTCCCACCTCCCTTCTCTCTCTCTCTCTCTCTCTCTCTCTCTTTTCCTCAGCAAACTTAGAATCTTAGATTTAAAAACTTGCTTAAAACGGGTCGCGTGATAGAGTGAGGACGGAGTGGATCGAGTGTGAGCGTAAGTTGAATGGGAGAAGGCGGAGAATTATGGCAGCCGCGGAGAGAACGGTGGATTCAAGTTACTGTCTTTTAATGCGATGCGTCCTCCTAGTCATGGGGATGACGATTGAAAAATTAATTCGCCGACATTGCTTCTCTCTTCTACTTTCATTTTCGTCAAACATCGAACTTGATGACAACGTACCTCATGATCGTGAGTCCAATAAATGGTTAAGGGTGGTTCGGGACTGTGCCGCACAACGCAGGTCAAGTTCATAGTGCTATCCTTGTTTATGTACATTTCCGGCTCTCCGATGATCACCGTCACGGGTTCTATGGATGAGAGAACGAGAGGATGTAACAAACAATATGGACACTAAACCGGGACACTAGACACTTCGACGTCCGAAGCAAAAGATAAAATTGCGCTTTTTAACAAACAAAATATTTCTCTGACGGTATGCCTAAATTAATATTAATATTAATTAGTAATATGTGTATGTTAATATTTTGTTAATCAACAACATATAATCACGTGTACAAATATATACATCACGATATAAAAGCTCGTATTTAGAACGCGCTTATAAACATGTTAACGCGCTGGTAAACATGTTAACTTTTTTGTCTATCCTTGTTTTACATCTAAAGACGGGATAACGAAAAAGCGCGCAAACATCTTTACAAGAGCGTTCCGAATACGGGGCTACGTGCCCAGACAGCGTTTGTGGTGAAAAATTTCCAATGTTTTTTACAGCCATCTACCATTTTTATTCCTTTTCGAAACTCACATTTCAAAAAGAACCAAGACTTTTGCACTCAACTAATATTTTACATTTATATAGACATTATTAATTCTTGCAAAAATTCAGAAAAAAATGTATTTTTTCTATTTAAAGTAATACTCTGCGTGCTTTGATGCATAAAGTCATATAAAGTCGTCAATTTTATCGAATTATTTTATCAAAATTTAAATCCCACATATTTCATTTTTAATTGAAAAAATTTTTATATTTGATAACATTTCTTGATTTAACGACGAACTTAAATAATTTTTTGGCACATTAATTAAAATATATAGAAATTTCTATTGCTTATATTATATTTGCGCCCGTTCACATTTTTTACATGAGGCAAATACTTCGTTTGCCACATCCTAGGCCCAGTTCTGTATGAAAATATTAAAAAATTGCAAAAGCCAACCGTGTAGAAAAAATTCGATCGGACATCTTGTGTGGAAATTTAATATTTAAAATATTTAATATTAATATCAGTTTGTATTAAATTTAAAAAAAAAGGCTGTTACATCAACGGATGGAATTAAAAACTTGTTGTATTTAACTCTGTGCGAGATACGTGACGGGAATTTAGTCTACTTCTCAACCTTAAAGTTTAGTTTGAATTTTGATTACAAGGCTAAAAAATAATTATATCTCTAGATTCGCAATAAAAAACTGTTAAGTATATCCTTTTGAAAGACATTAATTTTATTTCATAATTATAAAATAGTAGTTTATAAAAGAAATTTTATATTTTATTTTCATTACGAGAGAATAATTGTGACAGATAAAATTTCAAATTTTACATTTTAAAAAATTTCATAATTAGTGAAAGTTATAATTTATTTGGCGAAGTGTGTAAAAAATCACAATGGAAATGGGAAAGTAATTCGAAATGAAAAGGATATTGAATATTCATAAAAAATTCTATATCTCCAATTAAATTTGTTATTACGCCTATTAATCTTTGTTTTTAATATATTATTTTTTTGATATAAAATAAAATTGAAATACTAAGTTAATAAGAGCTGTGAATTTAAATGGTAATAAAAGAAACATAAAAATTATGAAATTATACATATATATTGTACTTAGTTGATTAATTTTCTCCTGTGTGCTTAATTTTATTTTTATTCATCTTTTTGAAATTATATAATTTTATATTGATTCGTTACAATATTTAATTCGTGGGAATTATTGCAAAAATAGCAATATTATTTTTAACGTATGAGAACGAGAGTTTATAGATTAAAATAAATTGAAAAGCCATGCAATTAATGGCGAATTGTAATTGCATTAAACACATTACGTTCGGCTTTTGTTTGCTTACCGTTTGTCATTACTGCATTTCGGAACATTGACATTATCGATTATATAAGATAAACAAGTACGATATCAGATGTTGTGAACGATAAACATCAACAAATGGTTCATTATTAATGCGTTATAATTGAGAAATTGATATCTCCATTTGCTATATTTTTAAGTTTTATTATTTTATCTGTTCTACCTCGTTAAATACTAAATGTTACCAGCGGAGGAGTTTATCGCTGTAATATTATCCACTTTTATCTGCGTGAGACATAGTTTCGGCATAGTATCGAAAACCGCGAGTTTAATTTCTATATAAATCGAAATGAGAGGAGACTGATATTAACGCCAGATTATTAATATCAAGTTAATATTAAGTTCAGAGTCACGAAGCTGATTAAAGCCACTATCCGCGGAGTGAACGAGCATGCATAATGACAGAAATTTATAATTCGCAAAGTTCGCGGGAATTGCAGTTTGTGGGGAGTCTCGTCTTCAGCGCGAACTTCAATCGGCTTCATAAAAATCTTAAGATGGGAAATCCAAGATGGGAAAGAAGTGTCGATATCTCGGTTTTATAAACTCGTATATACCTCAACCGTATCTCTCTCTCTCTCTCTCTCTCTCTGTAATTTAATTCTTCCGGTTGAATTATCCGATAACGCTCGCGCGACGCGTGAGATCGCGCAGATCGCGCTGGGAGACAAGACCAAGGTGGTAAAACACTTTGGGTCGCGTGTCCCGTTGAGGCGCTCCACGTGAATTAAGTCGTGCAGTAAATCAACGGGTTCGCCGCGCGGCAAATGCGCGCGGGTATATCGCGATGCACGTGCGGTGCACATTAAGCTTCCGGCGGCAAATAGATATAGCGTGAATTTCCGTGTCGCGGCGAAATCAGTGCGCCGCGCCGGCGGCGATTCCCCGCGTGTCGCGGCGTGAAAAACGAGAGAAGAAATAGAGAGAAAAAAGAGAAAGAGAGAGACAATCGGGAGAAGAGAATGGACAACTAACCGACGACGGAGAGAAGCATGGAATGACCTATGGGCGGCGTCGTGGACACTTGACACTCGTATGTGCCAGAATCTCGTCGTTGAGGGTATTTCACTTGTAGCGTCCAGTCCTCCGTGTGAGGAAAATGCGACGCGACGAATCTCTGGTCTGACGTATACGTCTCGACGCCCACGGTGAGAAGATGGATATCCCTGTGTCTCACCCATGACACCTGGAAAAAAGGAAAGAGAAGCACGTAGCGACGTTCCTCATCGCTCCGTATACAACGCGCCCGCAGCCTTCCGTCCGCAATCCGCGCGGACCCGCGCGCAGCTGAGCCCGCCTCACTCGGGATGAACGACGAGTGTCCGCTGCAGGTTTCGATCAAGGGATTGCGGCTGGTATAATTTAAGCGGATTGCGATACTGCGGACGTGTAAAAATGATCTTCCCCCTCTCCCCCTCCCCCCTGCCACCCTGCCACCCTCTCCACGCCCATTTGATAATGGAACATAGTATCTCGTTTTTCCGTGTCGGTGACGTGCGGCCAAATTCTCTTTCGGTAGCCAAATTCTCGTATTCACTTCGATCCCCGATACGTAACTCGAACCATTTTATATATATATATACATACATAGCTTTTATCGTTTTAGTTTTTTTTTACCAGTAACATTTGACGGATCGTATCTTACGTTTCCCGTCCGCGCGGATCGAAATGGATCGACGTGATTGATTTACATAAACGTAGCGCGATAAACGTAGCGCGTGCGTGCGTGCGTGCGTGCGTTTGATATTATATTAGCGGGAACGCGAAATGCCGAACACGTAGGATAAAAATGCGTATTCTCCCATAAAAACGGCTTCATTGAGTTTTGTACGCGTGCCCAGCGTACCGAGGATGATATGAAAAGGGGGAAAAAGGTGCAGGCAGAAGAACCGTAACGCGGCTTTTGTTCATGTGACGCGGCAGTTACGATCTAGGGCTAATGAAAAGCGCATATTCGATTTTAGCTTTAATAGAGAGAACGAAACGGCTGTACGATTGCGTTTTCGCCTCCAGCAAAAATGCCCTCCATTGGCGCGCACGCCGCGCGAATGGAAACACCAGTAATTTTGAAATGATTTGGGAAGGTCCGGCGAGCGCATCTCGCCGCTTATTACACAGAAATAAAATTAGTATCAAATCAACATTCATTGTTTCATACGTAAGCAAAAATAAATATAAAATTGAAAGAATTTGATAATCTTATTAAATAGACGTGATTCGCTTACATGAAGGAACAACGTTTCTTCATGTTAGAAAATTCTGTTTTAAGATTACAAATTCTTTCAAGAGGATTTTATATTCCAGCTTATATAGGAAACAATGAATTCTGACTATCGCTGAAGATGGTTGAAAGAATAGCAGAAACGTTCGAATAATTGGAGAAATGTAAATGAAGTACTGGAATAAAAAGTACCAATACGCAAAATCATTTGCGGATTAAGCCTCTTAATTGCCTCGGTTGCATCTATATTTTTAAACTCTCAGAAATTCTTAAAGAAATTTTATTTTGTAACAATGAATTGTTGATTTGATACTAATTTGTTTTTCCGTGCAGAATGCAATTTAAACGTCGAATTTGCCGAAAAATTTGAAATTTTTAAGGATTCGATCGCACAAAAGAAACATCGATTTTTTTTCATAGTCGATAATAACGTAAGAATTTTGTTTTACGACACACGTATTTAAAATTTGTATTTTAAAATATTTTCCCTCGAAGCTAAATAAAAAGACATTCAACTTTTTTTTTTTTAATATAGCACGTACTAAATATATAGTTGTAAAAGCAAACAAAAATTTTCAAAGTGTGTTTACATTACTTTCGGATATGAGTGTAGGACGAAGTAATCATATTGCATAGTTTAGCTTACACTGGCTGTAATTAAAATAGTTTAGCGCCCTTTGTCGTTCCGCCTCAATAACGGATTTGCTCGCGTTGCTTGTCGACCTATATTTACCTACCGTGTAGCAGCAGCAACATTAGAAATCTCGCGATTGGGTGAAATACGGTAGGTGCGTTTGTGTATACGCGCGACTCCGCGAGCGGAATATGCTCTACACGCTAAAGTGGAAACATCGATTTATCAATTTACGTCAAACTTGTACGTTTTCGAATACTTTAGCTAGCCATCGGAAAATTCAAACTTTTCTCCTAGGGCCCCCCCTCCATCCCCCTCGCTACCGTGATTACCGTGTACAATTGACTACCATACGTGAAAAGTCGCGCAAGCAAAGAATCTTAAGCTTTCAGAACTCCATTTTGAAAATGTCAATACGTGCGTTCACTTCCAATATGACAGTGCCGGTAAGTGTACAATTTCCCAACGGCGACGTACTATACATCGAATGTAGTACTTTTTTGACGTATGCTACACAGTGCCATACAATAACAACAATAATAATAATAATAATAATAATATACGCGATAATAGCAATGTGCGAAAGTACTAGTTTTTAGAAAAATACGGTCCGAGTCTTAACGAGCAAAATGTTATACGCTGACACGCGTCCTCGGTGATATTAGAAAAAACTAGCTTTTTCCACAATTAATTTTCAGCGTGAAAATTCTCACGTTACGTTGCGCTAATTCTTTACTTACATTAATATGAATTTCCTAAATTTAGTAAAATTAATGTAACTTTATAGGAACGTGGAAAATGTACATCGTTTTAATAAAAAGACTAAATTCGACTATCTAACGCATAGCTGCGTGATTTTACAAAGAAAAAGGTATTTCCCCCCCCCCCCTCTCGCATTTCTGGCTTTAAATGTCGAAATTTTCGCGATACGATCTACGTATTAATTTGCCATTTGAAATAACAGGGTTTTCCATTAAAATTTAACGCTCCTATGAGCGCGGAACGTGAAAAATTTACATTGCACTGTGCGAAAACGTAATTCAACTACCTACGCACGAACGCAGCAAAGAGACAGATTGTGCCGGGCGAAATATAAAAAAGAGTGTTAACGAAATAGGGACGGGCAGCGAGCGAGCAAAAACTCAGACGCGAAAGATGCGCTTTTTTTTTTTTTTTTCTCGAAATCTCTCTCTCCGGGCGTATACTGCATACATACATGGCGCGCGAGTCGGACGCGGAGGAAAAAGGAAGAGATATTGCAGTCTTGCCCATCCTCGCGGTGTTCTTTATATAAGTGTCTCGTGATGGGCGAACTTTATTATACATGTGAGGAAAAACAACGCGCGTACACAGGGTATGAAACTGAGCAGAGTCAAGTTTGCGCAGCTAATCGCGTTTCATGTGGCTCTCGTATAAAGCTTCGCGCGACGTCGATAGCCACACTGGCTATCCCCGACGCTCTTTCCTTATAATTTATTCATAAAACTTCTTCGCTAAATGGCACCGCGACGTCGCAAATAGCGCAACCTACGTATTCACCCATTCATCCTTGCGACCACTTAAACTCGTCTCGCGCGCGCCACGTACACCGGTTATTTCATTACGCTCTAAAGAGTAATATGGCGCAAGAATTCTCGACAGGTATCAGTCAATATACGTGTACGAGTGAAATAAGCGTGTATAATAGACAGGCTTTTAATGCTGCCGCGCCGTGTCTAAAGCTGCCGCGTTTCGAGTCGATCCATTTCTGGTAAAAGTTTTTCGGCGTAAGAGTATCGGGCCCGGCGAGAAATATTTTTAGCGCACTATTGACAGTCGATTTCGCGGTATCGGAGATAAAAGTGGCACTCGCAAGAGAGTGCTACAATGCATATTACGAGACTAAAATTGTACATTTTTTCGATACTCAATGCAACTTCTTTCAGAGCGTGCTAAAGAGATATTTTCTGAAACTTCACCATTCAAATTTTCTCTTAAAGAGCTTAAAATAAACTTAAAGAACGGCGCTCTCTCTCTTTCTCTCTCTCTCTTTATCTCTTTACCATTACTTACTCGTACTCTGCGCCGATATTATTAAAATCGTATTATATTAAACTTTATTGGTTATTATAATAAGCGAGAGATAACGTTATTAGAATATAAAACTACATTGGCTCTATAAAACGGCAGTCGTTAGTAGGATATTACAGGATACTATTACGCCGCATCTCTTTCATCCCTTATTCCTAATCCCGGAAATTTAATCTCGAGAAGGTGTACCGTTGATTCAAACCGTGCCGTACACTCAAATTTAAATAAAATTTACTTATTTAATCATCCCACGTGCTTGCTATTAGGATAAAACTCGAAAATATATCGTATTACGTTATATACCTGCTAGCAGAGTAAGGGTTCACTTACTCGCAGCAGTGAAAGGGAGGACCGTCTCGTGTCTCGTACTCACCGTTCGGTCGCCTAAATTTCGTACACGGCAATGCAGCGTCGCTGTTTTCCCAACGAGGGCTGTCACGTTGCGAGAGGCCGAGACATCAAAGTACGGCCCTCGATCGAGCGGCTCCGATGCACGATTCTCGTGTGTCCTGTGATCGGCCGTGCAACGGGTAGGTCCTTGCACTTTAACCAAACGCAACGTTGTTGTATTTGTCTTAGCGAGGCAATATAGAGGATGGAAATTCTTTTTTTTTTTTTTTTTTTTTTTAGCGCGGCAAGCGCCGGCTATCGCGCGGGATGTAATTTACACCGCTCGAAAAGATCAAGAAGATATATTATCGCCGTTCCGTTCGGGCGCGTCGGAAATCACCGATAAAAAGTTTCGTTTTCCAGTCAATTAGGTGAATTAACTTCGGATCGGGATATTATGCCGTGTCTGTGTAATGCTCCTCGACAAAAAGAGCGGAGACAATTCCCGAGATAAACGTTTCAAAACGCGACCGTATTTTTCAAAGCTTCTTCGAATGCTTTTTCAGGCACTCGTGAATTATCTATATCGTTGTATGCAGTGCGTAATAAATAACAATGATTTATTAAAGTATAACCCGCGGAGTAGTTCAGGTCGTAGAAAAAAGTTGTATTATTCCCGGGTTAACGGTGTTCTTTAATTCTTATTGGGCTCTCTCTCTCTCTCTCTCTCTCTCTCTTTATTGTAGAATAACGTAAAATTAAACACACGTTGCACACGTAATACAAAAACGTACAAATTATTCACCCTTTACATAACAGTTTTGCATATTACATGAATAATTTTTACAAATATTTTAGAGTTTAATGTGATCCTGCAAAAACCGATGATAAATTTAATTTACCTTCCCTCTCAGCTCTTTTCAGCAAGTGTTTTAAAATGAGAATCATAAATAACTATATAAAAAAAAGGATAAAATTTTTGTTTTTAACAGTATCTGTTGTACGACTGACTTTTCAATGCTATTGTCAGGGGAATTTTTTTAATAGACAATCTTTCCTCGTAGCCTGCAAGAAGCTAGAACTTGCGTCAGCTAAAAAAAAAGAAACGAAGACATATTTCTTAAAGGTTGGATGGAGAACAATTTATTTGAGGTAGAGAATGTTCAATTGAAAATATTTCCTTTCTCTCATGGTCAACATCGTTGGAAAAATGGTACATTAAAGAATCGTATGTTCATTATTTCAAACTAATTGTTTCTATAAAAAGTTTCAATATTAGCAATTAGTAGCAAATTGGCAGATTATTTCTGCTAACATTATTTCTCGTTAAGTTTAGAGTTTCGATCCCTTCTTAGTTAAAATGTTGAAGGTTGTTATCTCTGCCACAATTTCTCAAACTTCAATATTCAATATCTTAGCAGTAAAGTTAAGCTAAAAAAAAAAGTTGAAATCCTTCTTACAAAATAAATTCAAATTGTACGACGAATAATGTCTCACTAGCTGTTTGCGTCTCTGAGATTTAAATTGCGCAAAACCCTTCATTTGCATAATTCAAGAACTTCTGGTTTCTTTAGCGTGATGTTTTATAATCAATTTGGTTTTATCTCGTTTTCTCCTTCGGCAAAATTATTTTGTACTCAAATTTCCATAAAAAGATTTATTCTTTCTATCAAAGCAACACCCTGTCTCAACAGAGTTTCGTGCTTCGCGCCCTCCTACCCCTTAACTTCTTTCCATCAAACTCCTCCTTGAATCCTGACACCGGAGGATTTTAAAAAATTCATGACAATATTTCACGTAAATTGACGCATTCCGAATATTAACAAATGCACATTTATTTTTCATTAAATTGGACGCGCTTTGTACGAAACGTCGAATCGTTATATTCAACATTTGTCCGCGTAAATACAATTGTGTTCCAATTCAACATCATTTCGTAATATAATGTCGTCATATTGAATTCATAAATAGCCGTAAAATAGCCATATCGCAAATTGACACAGCGCGAACTCTCCATTAACCGTTTATCAAGTTCCTCAACCCTGTGAATCGTTCATCGTTCACAGGAAAGTTCGTAACTTTAGTCGGACGTTTTCCGTAAATACATGTACAGCCGTTTGCACGTGAACGCCAACTTGAGGATAAGCAGCACATCCTCTCATCCCGTCCTCCATTAATAGCGAAAATGTGTAACAACGCGAAAGAACTTTTTATACATAACAAACGGTATTATAAGAAGCGGGATATATAGGCTGCAGCCTGTGCGGCGCGCTTTCTTTCGCAACGGGAAAATTCCGCTCGCGATATCAGATTTACAACACACTTATTTTCGAATCCCATAAGAACGTCGTCGTCAGAAAATCGTACGTTTAAAAATAAATGTGGCACCAAAAGGGTAACTTTAAAGGGATGCAGGTAGTTGCGCGAGTAAACATTTACCTCCCCGCGCTTCCGTGGGATTTGCACGACCCCGCATAACCCACGTTAAAATACATATCAGAATTTCCACCCATTCTCTCCCCTCTCCCCTCCGCCCCTCCGGCTATTTTCCTTCTCTGCTCTACAGTCTACTTTTACAACAACGTACAGTGGATTTAATTTCTTTGCTCGTTTCTTATCATGTTGTTGTATAAATTCAGTTCATTTTGTAGCAGCAGCGACTAATTGCGCGTTCACTCCAGAGTTCCGGAGTCTTAAAGCACAATCCCAATTTAATCTCGAGCCAGAACTAAAAACCATCAATGTTAGATACTCCCTAAGAACGTTTGCATTGTCTTAAGGAATATCTCATCTCAGTTCTCTTAGTGGATTTAAGAAGAATCCCATCTTTCAAACTTTCACTCAATTTTGGCAATTTGGCGTGATTCTCCCGCGTGTAAAATATCAGTTTACAATTCCGTTTTAAATTCCGCGTTTTCACTAAAGCGAAAAATAATCTCGCGATATGCGCATCGGAATTTTTATTTATTTTATAATTCTTTTATTTTGTAATTTTTGTTTTATTTTTATTCCTTCCATTATACCAAATACAATAAATATTTGTCTATGTGTTAATAGAGAAAAGCGAATAAAAGCGAATATCATGTTTTATTTTTTGAAATTTTCAAAATTGTTAATTCTCTGGGCGGCCATAGAAAAACAAAAACAAGAGCAATACACATATATATATAAATATTTTTGCGTGAATGCGAGTCAATTAAATGGCGCTTGTAGGTCGATAAAATTTCTGTCCCAAGAGTAAAAATTCAATACAGCGGTCTCCATGGTACCGCTCACTGTTGAATGAACAGTAAGGCCAAGCTAAGCCAAAGGCCAAAATCATTAAAACCGCTGAAGCGATAGAAATAAAATTGTATAGTTCTCGTCTTTTTTACTGCTACGCTGCGGGAAATAAAAATTAAATCAGAACACGCGCGTAAGCTCCAATTGCCGTGAAACATTTTTCTAAATAGCAACGAAATGTAATAAACCGATTTAGAGTGGATGTTTCGCATCTACCAAGAAATCTAAAATGAGAATTGAAGGTTGCTTGCCAAAAAGAAGGAGGGCATTGAACACTGACGCATGTACACTGATAAAAGAGTTTGATAATACACGGAAAGAACAATTTTGCTGAAATAAAGATCAGAAAATAATTATATTGAACCATTTGAAACATTGTATGTTTAAATTGTTTGCTAGAATATCAAAACTTTTTGCAATAGCGATGCTTGAATGTTTTACGGAATAATTTCGATAATCCAATTATTTTCTGATTTGCATTTAGCTAAATTTTTAGGTGCTACAGTAAAATTGTTCTTTCCGTATAGCTATCAAATAATGCCAATAAATGAAATAATGCCAATTAAATATTTGATTAATATATAGCCAATTAAATATTTCATTATTAATATAAAAACAAAAAATAATTTTGCCTTTCTCAACATTTAGTAAATATTATTAAATTTGACAATATTTGTTAAATATTGAGAAAAGTGAAATTATTTTTGGTTACGGCAATCAAATATTTAATCATTTCATTCAACATTTGGTGTTACCAAACGCTTGTTTCAGTGTACTTACCACAGAATGCACAACAAAGAAATTTACACCCTTGGGATTGCTCTTCCATTGAGCGTGGAGTACCGTTACGCCGCGATATTATAGCTTGTCTCATTATATTACAGTACATAGGACTTTCGGGTTAATTGCTGCATAAACCTGTATTTTGGACAAGGCTAATGTTAATACTAAGTTATTACGAAGTTAAGACTAAGTTTGGGAGCTAACTAAACCCACTGTAATATACCGTCGGCACCCTCCGTCGGGTTAGATACATAGTATTACATCGCGCGGCTTCTCACGCGAACGGGGGAAGATATTCAACGCGTATCGCGAGACAGACGGTAAAAAGACGGTTTACACGTCCGTCCGATCCGTACGTGCTTCGCGTAGCGTCATTAAATTGCTCTGAAAAGAAGAGGAATGGTCAGCGCTCGTGCGCCCCAGCCCCCGTCCCCCACCGCCGCTAGATTGTAAATCTAATTTTGCTGCATCCCGTATTAATCGAACCGAAAACACGTCGAGACAAATACGGCAGACGCAACGGTCAAGGACCGTTTGTCGGGTGAATGACCATCGACGCTTATATATAATTTGCGTATCGTAGCAAGTGTAACGCAAACGCATATATACGTTTGCAAAAAAAATATATGTACTTTTAATCGTCGCGTAATTTAAAACGCGTTATTTAAAGGAATTTATCGATCGCTCTCTGTTAATTTCGCCGGAGCTTCGATGCATTCCTCTTTTATTAATCTCAAATACAGTACATTTCTCAGCTAACGACGTACAAATCTTTCCAAAAATTCCCGGCGCATCATTCTTCGTGGGATTACTCCGAAATTACGTGCAAAGGAAGACAGAGAGAGAAAGAAGGAGAGAGACGGAGACAAAGAGCGCGAAAAACTGGAGTTTATAAAAGCCACGAAAATTCGCACGTTTTTTTTTCCAGGCCAGCGCAAATTGCGCCAATAGAATTAATATACGGGGGCAAATGAGCGAAAACGCGATTTCATTTACGTGACGAAATTGACAAAACTCCGTTACTAGATATATTTATAATGTGTCGCGGTTTCGCTAATGCATTTATCGGTCGCGCTGTTCGGGGACTGTTGAACGTTATTGCACGGCCGTGTATTTATTTGGCGAAAATGCGGATTCCGCTCTCGCGGTGATATTCCGTCGTGTATACGTCGGAAAGCGCGGGCCAGAGATTTGGCGATTGTGCCGTCGCGGTGTCGGCGACGTGCGGGTGATTGACGACACGACCGGTCAGGCGATTTCCGAACGCGATTTATTTTTCGACTCACCCGAAACCAGCAGACCGAGGGTCAAGATTAGACACCTCATTTTTTATCTCTCATAGTCGTTTTCTCGGAGTGCCGGTCGATTTCCTCCTCGTGCGCCGCGTCTCCGATCTCCGATCGATCCTCGAAGGGGGACGGGGGGAGGAGGGTGTGAAGGGACAAGGGAGGAAGGAGGAGTGAGCGATTGCTGCAGGCTCGTAAAACGGCCCGCGCGAGTTTCGTACTTTGCACGCCGAAATTGGTTAACAACGGTACGTTTCCGGGAAAACGGGAAATCAGGACGAGAGAGTTTATCGGATAAATCGACGGTTGCCGGTTTTTCTTGCCTCCACGCTCCACGGCACCATGGTTACGTCGTCTCGCGTCGCTGTGCTCCGCGGGCCTGTGCTGCGAGAGTCTATCCCAACACGCGATTTCTCATCGCGACGGCACACGATCGTTATTTCCCTCTTTCCATCTCGCGCTCAGCCCGCATAGTCCGCTCTCAAGCCCGCTTAATTCGCTAACAGCTTCGTGATCTAGATTCGCGTAATTGAAAAGCGCCGGCGGGGCGTGATACGTGCATCCCTCCGGATCCTTCGGTCTCACCCCCTGTTCCCTCGTCTTATCGAACTCTCGGCGAAGTCACTCCGCTGATCGTCGCTCGCAGCAATGCCATTCAAAGTAATACTCGGCGAGTCGTCGTGTGCCTCGTCCTCTTGGCTCCCTCCCGGAGATGCAAATTCTCGAATCTCGCGTTTCAATTCACGTTTCTCTCTCTCTCTCTCTCTCTCTTTCACACGTTTCTATCTGACATCCCGGCTAGTTTGTCCGGCGTATCAAAGAAATCGGCATCGACGAGGCATCGAGCAGCCGAGAAGACGAGAGAGTAACGGAGACGCGTCGCGTCCGTGGGAGCCACGCGATTCTGTTTCCTGTCGGCGACAGGCGTGTCTCCGGCGCGTCTCGGCGCGTCACCGCGCCGATCGAGCAGCCGGTCTCGCGGTGGCGGCGATGACGATCGACACGCGGCGGCAGTGGCAGCGGCGACGACCCTCCCTCGCGCGCGCGAAGGGGATGATCGCGGATCGGCGCGGGCGCGGACGCGGGCGCGAGCCGATCCGACTGACGAAGAGTCCAACTCGCGTTGCACGGATAGCCGAGCGAAACTGAAGAGGACTGACAGTGCGTGCAACGCGGCTTTGCGCGGCCCTGCGCGGCCCGGGAGAGACGCCCTGCCATCTATCCTCGCACACACACACGTCTCCCTCTCTCTCTCCCTTCGCGCTCTGTCTCTCTCTCTCTCTCTCTCTCTCTCTCGCACCCTCTCATTCGTGGGTACACTGTGTGCGAAGAGATGAGGGTGATATCCCTGGCGCAAGCGTGTATCTCTCTTCGTTTTATCGTCGTCGTCGCCGCCGTCGTCGTCGTCGTAGTCGCTGCCGCCGTCGCGCACGCTCCCGCTCTCTCTCTCTTCTCTCCTTTCCTTTTCCCCGTGTGTCGCTGACTTTCTCTTCCTCTCGCTCTCTCGCTCTCCTCCACTCTCTTCTCGCGCCACAGCATCCCTAGCCGGGAATCCGGGAATCGAATACCGCCCCCACGAGATACCGCGGCGCCGATTAAACTTGGCAGTAGATCCTATAAGATTCGGCCGTGTCTTTTTTTTTCCTTCTCGCTATACACACCCCACTGCCACTTCTCATTGAGTCTAGGATTGTTCGTCCAGTCATTCGGAATATCTCAGAACGTATGGAAATTGTATACGTGTGTACACATGTCGAATGTTCCTTTCTCCCGGCATTTCACTTCGTTTTATAAATAGTGGAGCGACAGGACGCCGGCATAGAATCGAACAATTTAAATAACGTGCGCTGCGCTTTCTATTTTTCTTTTTTTTTTTCCACGAACCCATTTCACTGTCATTATATTTCCATTCGAAATGTCATGTTTTTTCGGAAATTTAATCAAAAATTTCCCAAAGAATTAAAAATATTAAATAAATACATGGACGTTATTAACGATATTAATTACGTAAAATATTGAAAATGTTCTCCAATACCATAAAAATAATATATAGAAGGATAACATCCTATTTCTTTCACTTAAAATTTTTTTTTTTTTTTAATCATATTTGCGAGTTCAAAACACGCTCCCATATATTTTACATTGCGAATTTATCTGAAGTCCGTTTTATCAACTGTTAATTAACTTCTACATATTTTATTAACTTCTACATGTATAAACTTTGTTTGTAATTTTCCGCTGTCCAACATAAACTTGCTACGGTAATTAATGGAACTCTTATGTTTGCCTAACATTGAAAACAATAATAATGACTACTATATATGTTGCACTTGTGCAACGCTGCCACATTGGCATTGTATTTCTCAGTTTTTCGTCAAATGAAATAAAACCGTACCGACGACTCGCCACGCTGCGCGCAGGTCGCAAACGGAAAAAGCGAAATATTTGATGTGTCGCTTCAGCCTTTTCTTGCGAATTTCTCAAAACCGAACGCGAACGCGTCAAAGACGAAGAATCGGAGGCATCCGAAAGCTTTTCGCGACACGACGAACTCCACATTTGTCACCGATGGCATCGCTTGGCTGCGTTTCGCGCCTGTCCGTTTTGCTTTCACTTTTTTTCCCCGAACGCTCCGTGTTTAGGCCATAAATTTTACAGCTCTGCTTGCCAGCGAAAATCTCTCCTTCCTTTATACCGCTCGCGTTGCGCATCGACATAATATTTCGCCCTTTGATCGCTAATCGGCTTATTAGCTCAATCTTTTTTCTTCACTGGACGGCGATCGGATCGCCGTTTTACCTTACGATTCTCTACTGTTCTGCTTCACAGCGCATGCGAATATCACGGCGAAACTTAATCTATCGACAAGCCCAACGAATAAATATTCAATAAACAAACACCCGTTCGGGAAGGAATTATTAAATGGGTTAATAAATTCGATTATGCTGCAAGTTTGCAGAACTGTCAGGAAGAGTTCGTGTTCATTAAGCGTGTCTGTTGAATGTTATCTCTCTTCCTCGCCGTTTCTTTTTTTCCCGCAATCTAAAACGACGATGTTTAACAATTGTTACGGCGGAGCACACGATGAATGTAAAGCGAGAAACAAAAGAGCAGAGTAGCCGTAATTTCGCAACTCTTGTTTTAAAAATGAACGCGCATGTCAGGTCCTTGTAGATCAGAAATGAGAGACGTGTAAATTCGCACGGGAAAATATGTGTCCTATTTTTAATTTTCTCTTTACTTGCTGACGCACGTAAATAATATAATCAAACCCATAAATTCAAGGAACAAGTGCAATTTTGTTACAAATTTCGGTGTTTTAACTGTAGTAGAAATGAGAATTATATATATAACATATATTGTATGTATGCATGTATACAAAGAAAAAAAATATTGTTCAATAAACAACACCAATTTAATTGGAAATATTTTGTTAATTCAGTAACAATATTGATGAAACAAAAAGATTAAAAGTTAAGACAATAACAAATATAGTAAAATAAATATAATTTAGTTGAGTAAACTACATTGAGTAAACTACATATATTAATAACAGCCCGTGATTTGATGTTTAATTGAAACTACGTTTCGATTCATATTACTACATTTTTTCAGTATGTATGTAAATGTATGTAATATACTTTCAAATAAAATGAAAAATAAAAATAAAGTGAAAAAAGCATAAAATATGAATCATATATGTATATAATGCTATATAAGGAATGCTATATATATGGAACACACTATTTTCAAATAAAATAAAAATTAAATAAAAAAAATACAAAATAAAAAATCTATGTATATAATAAAATATAATATAATACAAAATAAGTTATACAAAACTATTCTCAGTTGAGAAAACAAACGAAACATAATAAAGAAGAATGCATCATTAATAAGAGCATTAAGTTTCCTTTAGCTCATTAATTTTAATTGTAATGAAATCGATAGCGGACCAATTATATTTTTACTGACAAATAATTATTTCGCTTGTCTGCAGTTTCTCTGTCTTCGAAATTCAACTCCTATCTATAACTGATAAAAAAAAGTAAAATAAGCAAACAAAGTAAACGAACGTGGAAAGATGCATCAAGTTGCAAAACGAATCTTTGTGCAACGAAATTTGTTTCTTTCAAAATCAAAATCGCATTACTCAATACAGTCTATCGATAGGTAACTCGATAGTGCTCGATAGCATTCGAGATGGCGAAGCATGTGTTGTGGAATAGCAAGTAGTTTTAGCTACGTAGGTTATGTTGCCAAAGTTACATGGATCGTGTGCAACGTTACCTAAATATGTTATTGGAATGTAATATTAGGTAGTTTGTGAGTAGCAGTTAACTATATACAGCAGTTACCTTAACTTATAATTTTGTACGAGAAACAACACCGTTTACAACGTAAGTGAAGATTTATTGCGTTTGCATGTAAACCTAACCTATTCTAAGCTCCTGGGATAGAAAGGTCTTATTAAATCTGTTTCATTTTTTTTTGTTCCCCCCGAAGATGGATGATCAAGCGTGCCCACGGTGTAAAACCACCAAATACCGAAATCCATCGTTGAAGATGATGGTGAACGTCTGCGGTCACACGTTATGCGAGAGCTGCGTGGATCTGCTCTTTTTAAAAGGTTTGGTTAACTTCCATGAATATTATTTATTATATTTAATTTAATGAAAACAAAGAGTGTCACTTAATAACATTTATGATTAAAATTATTTAGGCTCCGGATCCTGTCCAGAATGCAAGATTCCACTGAGAAGAACAAACTTCAGAGTTCAAATGTTCGAGGATTCTATGGTCGAGAAGGAAGTGAATATAAGGAAACGTATTTTACGAGATTTTAATAAAAAGGAAGAAGACTTTTCCACGTTAAGAGAATATAATGATTATTTAGAGGAAATTGAGACTATAATATATAACCTGGCCAATAATATCGATGTAGTTGAAACAAACAAGAAGATAGAGCAGTATAAAAAGGATAACAAAGAACAAATAGCAAAAAGTAAGTCTAAGCTTGGCAGAAATGAGTACGAGCTAGAGGAGATGATAGAAATGGAGAAGCAGAAAGAAGAGGAAAGGAGAATAGAACTTGCGAAGGAAGAGGTTGAAGCAAAGAGGAGGAAAATTCGTGAGAAGGAAGCTCTTATCGACGAGTTAACGTTCTCTGATACGAATGCCAAAAATATCGTTGAATCATTCGCCTCCGCGATACAGACGCAGAAGAAGGAAGCAAAAGCTGCCTCATCGTCCACCGTTAGAGCAACTCAGTTTAGTACAGGAATTAAATTTGGTAATCAGGGAAATCAGAATTACTTGTCAGTGCCAAAGATAGAAGAGGGGCCTCTCTACACTTACACGCCCATTCGGCAGCAGGTAGAAGGCCCGACACCGCCCAGCTGGCGAGAGCTTCAAGGACGTGGATATGTTACGCATATACGTAACGAATGTAAGAGTGAGAGAGCAGGAGGATTTAGAGCGCACGTCGCATGCTTACGAGCATTGCAGGAAGCGATGGCCGGTTTGTACCACAATCCTTCGCAACGACAAGCTGAATTTGCACCTGTATGACTACAAAATATTCTTGAATAACGAATGTGATATATCCATGTTTACTTTGATTTTTTGATAACATATATTATCGTTTTAATCAGCTGTCGAAATAAGAATTATTATTTTAGTTTGTCACATGAAATACGAGTTAGTTCAGAATTTGTCGTGCAGTGACAGTGCCTTGAGTATAAATTGATGCATATATAATGCATTATAGCTCAAATTGCCAAAGCACTTCTGTCATCAGATAGATGATTTTTTGCTTTGTATAAAATGTATATATATGTATATGTATATCACTTTTAAGATAATTTTACCGTTTATCAGTTAAAATAAATCTCATATTATTATGTCTAGTGATATGCATTTCTTTGCAATCACAGAAGAGAACAAGTTTTTTTTTTAATAAAAATGTATTATATTACACTTAAAAAAAACACGAAAATTAAAATTGTTACAAATACCGAAATATTGTGTAATATATGTATATGAATATGTATATTACATAATATATAATTCTTTGCAAAAAAGAAAATAAACTTTTTATTTATACATCGGTGTTGTTTGCATAAAATGATTATGTATTTATAAGTATACTTAGAATAATTTATAATTTATCTCAATTTATTAATAATGATTTATCATTATAACTGATACAAATCAACGTATAAAAAATGCTTTTGTTAAATATAATTAATCAGATATTTTTTTTAACCTTTACCCACCGGTATACTCATATAAATCGCTTCATTAAGCCCGCAGATGGCAGCGTTAGCTTCATATAATGTATTGATAGAAAAAATATCAGTATCAAAAATATGTAAAAAGCATAATTTTTAAAACGGCAAAATAGTACATTCATTGAAAAATTTGAGAATATTAACGAAAAAAATAAAAAGTATTATGTGTTTCATTGTTTTATATTATAATTATATTCTATATTACAGATAAAAAAGGATCAAAATTACAGATGTTAAAATGGATAAATGCATTTCTTTAAAAAATATAAAAAAAACTTTATTTGTTATAAGAAAAGTATAAAATGATGGTGTCATGCAAAATGATTTTTTAACATTATTACAATTATAGCGAAATCAGTATTTTAATCTTTATTTTGAATATTATTTCCTAAACTTCCAAGTTTTTTAAAAAGTTTGTGATTTAAATTGATTTTAATTAGACAAATGTTTTAATTAGTACAAATTCAGTAATAAATTACGTTAGTACTTTACGTTGATAAGTAATTAACTGAAATCAATATAAACGAATTCTAGTTTTGCTGTTGTATCTAAAACGTAGGACCTTTAAATATGCGGTATGTTTTTTGTTTAAACTAAATAATGAAACACGATTTTCATTTCCAATTTAAAATTCAAAATGTAAATATTGTCATGTTCAAAAGCAAATATACTATAATACTTTATCGATTATCGCAATTATTTCGTAGAGCACATGCGTCATTTTATTTTGTAGTTTACAATTTATAATGCTGGTATAGAAATTGAAAATAAAGCGATTTCGACGAATTCAAATCCGACGCGAAAATTATTTTTATGTTTATGCAGTAATGAATATGCAAGTAGCACGTATTTCCATTGCAATAGCACTGAAATTATATTGGTTATATCGATTTTTATGATATTATAAATTATACATTATCTTAAGATGCATAATAAAAATCGTGGATTGAAAATTGCTGATTTTTAAACATGTAATAAAGGTACATATATTTATTTCAAGGAGAATATATTTCAAAGAAAAAATATATTTCAAAGAGAATAGGAAATATCAATTTAAATTAATAATTATTAAAATGTGTACCAAAACTTAAAATTGATCTTAGCCCCCCATAAAATATTCATTGAATTTATATTCATAAAACTTATCTCATCTAAAATTTTAAAATGTTTGGAAAAATTGTTACATACAATCCGCTAATGTGATATTTAATAATATAATTGTTATAGGAGCACAGACATAACTTTATATCTGTGAATGGAGAAAGTGAGATAATTCATTGAAATAAATCAGATTTTGATGACAATACATCAGTATTGATTAAACAATCCTATTCGTGACTGGCAGGAAATAACAAAATTATTGATCTGACAAGGAAAATAGAATCTCCTATTTCCATTATCATAATGACGAGAAATGATTTCAATTATTATATGGATTATTTGAATTTGTATCTCATCTTCCGGATTCAAATAACACAATATGTACACGCGATATACGTACTATAAATGTAATTTTAAACTAGTTTAAACTTTGATTATTATATGTTATATAAGTTACACAATATAAGAATTCATATCTGGACTTTGTATTTTCTGGAGATTTAGAAGGCAACGTTGTTAATTTTTTTATATTAAACGTTTCTTAAATACACACAGGCTAATTTGAGCAATAGAAAGTTAAATATTTAAGATTTGCATTGTCATTGCTTGAACAATTCTATATATATATATTGTGTTCGATGCCACCGTCGTACTTTTTAATAGTTATACCAAGTAGAAACATTAATTGTATGCTGGCAACATTTTCCTTGTCGAAAATAATAAATCGTGAATAGAAATTTTTATATCATTACGTGCATTCCTTTCAAAATAAGTCGTTGACTTTAGATTGCTTCCTACGTAAGTTATTAATTACTTAATTCACATAAACTTTCTCTATCATCTCGTTTGATAAAAAAGAAGAATCAAATTGTATGTAGAAATTATTTTATAATAGCTCAAGAAACAATACGTTTACGTTCAATTTTTGTTTTCACACTGCGAAAAAGAAGTTGTTAACTTTACTAAAATTTTCAACTTGATTAAATATTTTCGGTTCGAATATTTATGTATTTAATTCAAATACATAAAATATTTTGAACTTTAAGCATTTATACATACGTATAGGTAACTTACACACATAAATACTCGAATTGAAGAAATTTAATTTAATAAGTTGAAAGTTTTAGTCAAGTTAACAACTTTTTCAAGACAGTGTCTCATGCTGGATACCTCGAATCTCGGTTTATTTTTTCACCTATTTAAAATGCTTAAAAAAATCTCTAAAACTTCACGAACATACTTTCAGCTTTCTAGAACAAATGTTGATATCTAGAGGCGCGGTCGCGTCTCGCGCCAAGTCCACGTTTTAGCGAGACCTAATACTTCACTTTAGAAAATAAAATGTATATAATTTAATAATCCGTCAGACTTGCGAGAAACTTGTACAATACGAACAAGAATCGGTCGGACACGAAATATCCAAGATAATAGGGAAAGGTTGAATTTTAACATTTGTCAGCAAAAGCGATGTCTTATTGGAGCATGTAAAACAATGGCATTTTCGAGCGATACTTATCATATTTATCGCAAGTACCGATACGCAGAGGGACACGAGTAACGGTGTCTTCTAAATGCCCCCTTTTTTCTGATATATCGAGATAGTTTCCCATTTCGAGCCAAGGGACTCGACGCGAGCCGCAGGTCGCGTCTCACGTAAAGTTTCAGATTCGGTGAGACAAGCGCGAGCCGAGGAACGAATCGCGAGCGAGCGAGCGTACGCGCTCGCACCGTCCCGTCGGCAGTGCGCCGAAATGCTTAATTAGCGCGAGTGGAGCCACGGAGGCTCTCCGAGGACGCGGCCAATCGGCGAGCTGCGAACGAACGGCGACTCCGCCCACCGTGTGAGCGGTGTGAGCCCCGTTGCCCTTTTCCTCGTGACTACCGGCCACAGTCCGTACGCGAACGTTCACGGAGCGTCGTCTCGCCTGTGTCGGCTCCGGTTGCGATCACCGTGCGCGACGACCAACGACGACCAACGACGACGACGACGAAGATCGTTCTCGCCTAGCGAGAGTTTCGCCGATAAAAATTCCCGGGGGCTTTTCGCGTTCCTTCCCCCCGCGCTCGCTCGAGACCGCGAGACGGCCGATCTGTTTCGCTCGTGCTATTCGATTGCGTCGCGTCGCGTCGCGGCATTCGAATCGGTCGCGAGTCACTGGAAACATGTAAGACGAGACGAGGGACCGGAGTTGGAGAACTTTCGAGCATACTAGCGGCACAGCGCGAGGGGATACCGCGGGGTGTCGATTCGCTCCGAGATCGCTGGATCCTGAGTCTCGTCGCACGCTCGCTCCAATCTCTCTTCTCTCTTTCTCTCTCTCTCTCTCGTTCTTCGCGCGCGATCTTCAACGGCCTACGATCTCGTAGCTCGTTGCTCGCGACGCATATCGCTCGCATTCGCGGGGAAAAAAACGATGCGAAACACGGACCGTTGTCACGGGCGACGCGTATAAGAATGCGAGGCTGAGGGAGCACGAACCGAGCGGGCCGAACGTTATCTCTCCTCTTCTTCGCGCTTCCACGAGAAGAAGATTCGACTTCGGGGATTCGGCGGTCGAGTTAACAGAGAGTGAGATAAAGAGAGAAAGAATCCGCACGAGATCGCCGCACGCAACGTACGCTCGTCATGTCAATGAGCTACCTGCTCGTGTCTTTGCTGATCGTCGCGCGGCAAAGCGGCGCGCAGGCCAACTGGTGGTGAGTTAAAATTACAATGTATCTTTTACAGCTAAACAGGCGAGAGGTTTACGTTTAAGCCGTTGTTACTAAAACGAAAATGCGTGGCACGGTCATGGGTTTATTAATCTCTGACTAATGCCGTCGTAAAAATATCTATATTCTCTAAATTTCGTAGAGTGAAAGGTCGCTTGAAAAATTGCACCGGCTCGATTTTCACTCTTTTAGATTTTAGTTACGTTTCACTCTATAATATTTAGAGAGTAAAATATTAGTAGAGAAACTTTTAAAATATTAAAATACTTTAGAATTTTAGAATATTTTAAACTTGGATTGATCCTCGAATCCAAGTGGTACTAATATAAAATTGTATAATTCAAAATTTTAAAACTGATTTTCAATTTTGAATTTTTTTTATTGTAATATGATAGAAACGGTTAAAATAACACTGTATTTGGAGTTGTTACATTTCATACGCTTTACGTCCATTTCTACCAATGTGAATTAATTTTACTCTCAATTTAACTTATTTTTTTATTTATTTTCTAGTTTAAAGAATTAAAAAAATAGAGAACAAGGCATTGGAATTTTTTCTGGTTACAAGAATTAGAAAGAGATAAAGAACGATCGATTGTAGAAGTAGACACTGCAGTAATGCCGGATTAAGTTCCACGTTTAGCGTTAATCCAATCTCGATTTGATTAATTTTTCTGAAGAGTATAATTTTATCTCGCGATGAAAACTGAACTGCTACATGTGGACATGAAAAAATCCGCGACGATATATGAAAATCGTCATAATTATTCTGACACTCAATGAACATTTTTTTAGAGACTCTCGTGTTGCAGCAAGATGATACGATTTCAATTGCCATTGTACTAGTTAATTAAACCTGCTGACTATTGTTGCGCATATTCCTACGCAGATCTCTAATACTTTCACTGCCGAGAACGCCTATTGACGCCTCCGGTTTCGTATATAAGAAGCAGGGGGCATCTAAAGACGCTTTGTTCTTGTTACGTTCCATCTACTCGCGATCTTCAATTAATAATTAATACACGGATATTAAAATAATGTAAAACTACAGGTAGAACATTAATCGACAGAGAAGGAATTAATATAAGAAAATATGAAGCAAAGATATCACCTATAATTAAAACAATTTCGTCAGTCCTAAGCGTAATTAAAACTCTATATATAAATTGTTATGAAGTTGTTATAAAGCTCATCTAATCTTATTCTAGTTTAAGATTTTTTTCAAATTGAAGATGCTCATGATAAAGATCTCTCTCTCCAGATGGTAATCTGCAACGACGCGTTAAAAAGAAGATTACAAATGTTAATAACATGTTGCAGACTTGGGAAGGATATCGTTATTATTTATCAAAATTAAGAAGAAGTTTATCTAGATTTATAATATCATTAGCGTGCAATCGCGTGCGCGCGCGCATGATCAGGGAATGCATTCTCCTGCAAGCATCATCTCTATCTACGGTAATTTCCTCCGGGAGACGAAGGTAAACTTGTCTCTCCCTCGTCTCTGCCCCCCTCGGCCCCTCTCTCTTGCTATCCGAGCACTTTACCGGCCAAACAAATGCGTTCTCCACTGCAGACAAATATCCTCCGTGAGTTCTGGACAGTCGATTATTTTTATTGACACGATGATCGCGCGTTGATGCCACGGTATACTGACGAGAACGCGGCGCGTTCGCGGATGTATCACGCGAGGAGAAAATCTCGTCCACGGGGGAATACGATGGCTTTCTTCGTGATTATTCGAGCACCGGCTGCAGCATCCCCCCCGAGATGTTACCGCGCGCGGACCGAAAGTGGCACGTTAAGTAGCGAGTTATTACGCGAGTTATGTTGAACGCCTTTCAACGTCGGGTTCAAGGACACGTATTGGAAACCGCAACTGTACATTCTCGTAATAACGAAATATTTGCCTCGCCTTGACCGACGGACCCTATGTGGAAGGGGGACAGGCCGGATTTGTTTGATTTTATAAAGGAGGAGCGCGATTTAAACGGAAATAATCGCATTAATCTTCGAGTCCTGAATCGACCGCGTGATCATCGTGAAATTTCCTTGAGACTTCCTTTCTTCAAATCCAAGATTAAAGACGTGAAATCGCAATTGCAGCGAATGAACAAAAATAAAATTTTTATCTCACTCTAATCGCAAGATTAAATCGCAAGATTTACTATCACCGTAAATCTCGCGATTTATTTCAAGATCTCATTTTTCGTCGACGTGAGATGAAAGTCAGATCTTCATCTTCGACAATCACCTATACGTTTAAACGCATCTTCCTTTAATTCATCAATTTAATTCGTGCACTCACCAATTTGCTAAAACAATACAGTTTGTTGAAGGGACTGAAAAATTCCCGCTGCAATAATAATAAAAAAAAAATATGACTCAAATCGCGCACGGATGCTAATTAAATACGATGATAAAAAAGTACTGACAAAACTGACGATGACTGCATGTCGAAAACGGCTTTGGCGTAAATTTGAGAAATGTTCATCGACGCGCCGGACAGTCACGAATCCATAATGGACGAATAATCCCCTTCGATCGGCGGGGCCGCCGCGAGCGAGATCGGAGGAAGCCCCGGCGGCGGTATAATGGCTACGCGAGCGTACCGCTACGAGCGGCGTTGGCATATAGGTAGCGACAACTTGCCCCTACAATCTTAAATGAGGAAGAGACTGGTCGAGCCTTTACTGCTCGGGCATGATTTTCTACCCAGATATTTCATTTCCGACAAACCCGTTCCCCCGGGCGATTAATCGCCCGCTATCGGGCGCGCGTGGCGAATCCACCGATTAGGGTCACCGATATGCCGATATTGGAAAGTATCGACCGTCTGTTTCGCTTTTAACATCCATTGTACGGCATAATGATATTTAATTCACGCCGGTGAACGATACTCTGATATCAAGCTGCGGATTTGCCTTCTATTATAAAAATGAGACATGTAATACAGGTCTTGAATTATCACGTGTCTTTTATTTTTAATACGCGCTGTTAAAAATCGGCAGAATTTAACGGAATGTAATGCAACAGAAGCAAGTTTCAAGTAAACGCACTAAAAGAACATTTAATATCGTCAAAAGTGCACTAAAATTCATGCCATATACTTTTCAATTACAGATACATTAAATTTAATATCTAACTTAAAAATACATTAGATTTCATGAGATTTTTAACAGTGTCCAATAACGTCTATCGAGATCTTTTGTCAACACGTGTCGTGGCATTGACATCGCTCTGCCGAGATAACCAAGCGGATAAAGGATAAAAGCATCTTTTTAAGTAGACGCTGCGATTGGTTTTAGAAATAAAATTTACGGAGAACATAAACCAATAGAAATTTAAATTGATTGTGACTTCATCTCATATTAACTTTACTCTTATAAAATATTTTTACATCCAAGGTTATATACTTCTCACTCGTATCCTACCGATTCTCCGTAATACAATGTTAGCCTTAATTTCGTTTAAATCAGAAACACGTGATTATCCGTTTATTTAGCTATCGACGAGTGCGTAATGTCGATCGTTCACGTTCTCCCAGAGAATACCACTAACGTCTTAGCTATGGGCGATCATTAAAGAGTAGTCTACCGACTAAATTGAAGAATATCCCGGGAGAGCGGACTCGACTCTTATCCGATCGTGAAAACTAACGACGCGTACGAATAAGGCGCGCGGGATGTACATCGACGAGATCAATCAACTCGACTCAAATTATTATTGTCGATCGCTTTTTAGATATCGCAATTGCAGTAATATCCTACAGTTCTATCATTTACGATTGCGAAATATTCATTCGAGAATCGAGTTTAAACGTGGATCGTATACGAGAGACGAGATTCCCTGGTCTTCCTTTTCGCAGAGTGTTTGCTTCTTCCTTTTTTGTTTCTTTCTTCAAATAGTTTATCAAAGCGCACGCACGTCAGCGCGGTTGATTTCACGTCAATCATTATGAATGTCCATTGTGGAGCCGAGGACCGTGTCTCGAAGCGAGTCATGAATTTTCGAAGCTCTCGATTCTCGCTACGGGAACGCGAGGCGGCCCCTCCGCGCCGTACGCCGTATTAATTCAGGGGTGCCTCGAGCATGACTATCCCGGTTTTAATGAGGTTTAACGAGGGCTTCCTTTCTTATTTTCAGCTTTTGTTTCGATTTATCGATCTCTCGCGCTCCTTTGCCTGCGCGCGCCCATATAGAATCGAAAACGCGCGTGCTTCGGAATTAGACGCGCACCCCTCGAGTTATTCCTCTCTCGGCTTATTCGGGGGGAAAAGCTTGGACACGATTTACTGCTCCTTCTCTTTCCCCGCGTAAATTTGTCGATGAAAATCTAGATGTATGCTGTTTGCGACGTCCTTCATTGTATTGTAATAAATTTTACCTTCACTCTATCGTAATAAACTCTGCATCGATTATTTGAGTAAACAACGCTGTCCATGCTGCACATGGACAAAATGCAGAAGAGCTCTGAGAACTTTTTTCAAAATTTATAAAAAATTGTGTAAAAAGGCTAACAACAAGTTTGTAACTTATTTATATATTAAAATGTAAGTATCAAACGACATCCGACAAAGTGTTTTCACAGAAAGAAAGAGGTTTTGTTGAAGTCTAAAAATTTCGTTAGATATAACTCTGAAAATAATTTTGTTGAACCAAATAATACGTAGAACGCTCAAGCTGGTTGCTACACAGAGAGAATTTTCTTTTAAAATTTACTTTGAAAATTATGGTGGTCGGGAAACAACATATTTCAAAGAGATTTTTATGTGATTTTCTCTCTGATTTCTTAGTATCTACTGCAAGAAAATATAAAATAATTTGATTAAATTTTAATAAAATTTTACTAAAATTGTAATAAAAAGATTCTTAAAAACATTATATTGTTCTATACTGAAAGAAAATAGAAAGAACAATTTTGTTGAAATATAATACAAATATGAAAATAATTATCTTGAATCATTAAAATAATTACATTGCACTGAAAAAAAGATTTGATAACTATTAACAGATTTGCTAAAGTTAACAAATCCTTTTTTCAATACAATGTAATTATTTTAATGATTCAACATAATTATTTTCATGTCTGTATTTCAATAAAATTGTTCTTTCAATATACGACTACTATGATTTTAAGAATTCTAAGAAAAAATGATACAATGTCTAAATCTGTTGAAGTATTATTCATCAAGCTTGAACGTGAATATAATTTTATTTTGATGAATTAACAAAACATTATTTAACTAAATTTATACATAGCTAAATTTTTAAATTCACTTCAGGAAAATCATTCTTTCCATATGCGGACTGCAAAACGTATTAAAATAACTGCTATAATGTTAACCATGCATAAAACCGAAATACGGAATGTAACAGATTCTGCAATATTGAATGGCATTTTCTCAGGCAAGGCTCGATTGTCATCGTAAGCCGATAAAATGAAGAGGTAGCAAGCTCTCCGTGAGCGGATTATAATACCGTCTGGATACCGAGGATACCTGGTCGTTCGGTGATTGACAAAAATGCGGTGGCGGCCGCTGCGCCCGCTCCCAATGACGAAGATGAGCGATCGAGACAAAGACGATGCCGCTGTCTTTTGAAACGTCACGATCTTCATAAAGAAACAGAAAGAACGCGGCCGTAAACCAACACGCAGCAGATGAGCTGCGAGGGTGAAAAAGGAGGGAACGAGGGAGTGCGCAGCCGCCGCCGCCGGGGCAGATTTAATAAAAGCGTCTTTATTGCCAAACGCGAGTCTCCGGTCGGCGGTGCGTTATAGTTGCACGCGCGCATCGTCTTTACGACGAGCGATTAAAATTGGTATTAACACTCTAACGTTACCCCGCAATAATCCCGTCCCCGTCGCTGTCGGCAGGCCGCCGGCCATTACCGCTCCTCCTGAAACGACCCGGGACGAGCGACGGTCAAGCCGGACCCCGCGCCGAATGACGATTTCGCGCTTTATTTCTCGGCGCTCGCCCGCGCTTTTATCGGTCGGCGCACATCCGCCGATGTTGATGACATTGCTGGCCGGCAATGTCATCGCCGTAAGCTCGCCTGTGCCACGGGAGAGTTTCTTTTCATCTTAACGTACGATCGTAACGCGATGATGCGCGATAACGTTTTGATAGAAACGAGATGTTTAATTTATTAAACATGCCCGTACACGTATAACACAGAAGAAATAAATATGCACATTTTCGATCAACGGACAGAGGATTTTATAAGTAGTAATAATTTTTATGAGCTTTATATATTCCGCCTTGTGTTTTTGGATTACGCGCGCACCGATTATTATTTAATCTTGAAATGTAGTCTTTGTCAAATAATAATCGGGAACCAATTTGCGATCAGAAGAAAAGATAGCAATTTATGAGAAAAAAATTAATGTAAAAAATATAAAATAAGCCTTTGTAAATACCTTGAAAGAAATGGAAAAAAAAGAAAGAAAGAAAATACAGACATGAAAATAATTAAAAATAAATTACATTGCATTGGAAAAAAGAATTTGGTAACTATTACTAAATTTCTTTTTTTTAATGATTCAACACAATTATTTTCATATCTGTATTTTCAATTAAATCGTACTTTTAGTGTATATTTATACAAGTTTCAATCAAAACGAGTGATCATACGAGAGAGACAGGGTTATGCGCTCTTATCTTGCTCATTGTATTCCATAAAAAAGTTTCCCGTTTTTTCATCTCGTGTTCAACAAACCGAAAATGAGAGGAAAGGCTATTCCGTAATGACTCGTTTCTTTTTTTAAGGACGCAGGAATCTACAAATCCAGCAATATACTTTGCGCTGAGAGACAAAGACTCGCGCCGGTGTATTGCGGAACGTTGTATGGGGAAAAACGCTGTTCGTCGTGGAAAAAGCCAAAGTACATTGCTTGCGAGATTCGATGACGGGATAAGGGCGATCTCGTCGTTATGTGTTTCGTTTCGCGACGTATAGAAGCGCTTTATAGGGACGACGGGCGGCATCGCGGCCAATACGGCGCGGGTATCTCGTCGTACTTACTGCTACTCCCGGTCCTCGTATTTTTTTTATAAGACCCATATAAAAAGTACCGTAATATATGGCCCGGCCGTCTCGTAAAAATAAACGGCATCGCCGCCGATAACATGTTCCCCTTCGGCGCGACGTGTCATCCCCTCGCGAAAGGCCACCCCCCGAGATCCGGTGTGGCCGCTACGCGCTACTACCGCCAGGCCGAAGGGATAAATCGGGATTACCGGCGCGTTTCGTTAATTCGATCGTTCGGAATTTGCGCCTATAAAATCCGGTGACCCGGCCGGAATTCATTTCCCTGCGTCCGTCGCGTCGTCGGACCCCCGGCGACGTCGCTCGCGTTACGCAAGATGAATTTTTCTGCGAAGCCTTCGAGAAGATGATACCGCCGAATATCCTCGTGGCGCGTTAATAATAACCTCGTGGTGCGTTGGAAGCCTGAAGGATCATCGGACGGCACGGCACGGCAGCGGAGGCTTCAGTGGCGCGCGGCAAAAACCTAATAGCATCCTGTTTTGTTTAGTATTTCTCGTTTTACATCGAGAGAGCGGGCGAGCGAGAGAGAAAGAGAGAGAGAGAGAGAGAGAGAGAGAGGAGAGACGGGGACAGGTGAGATAGTGAAGGGAAGAGAGAGAGAAGAAAGAGTGAAAGAGCATCTTCCCTGACCCCTCGTCCTGCTGACCATCTCTTCCTCTCGCTCGAAGAATCTCCGACAAAGGAGGCCGCCGCGAGCTTTGGTAGCATGCCTTCGGGACTCCTTCGCCAATGTTTCCCTGGAGCCTGAGATATATTGTCATAACGAAGAGGCCAGGTTAGGTTATACAGGGCTACTTTTCTCCTTTTGGTCCTCCGCCTCTTCTCTCTTTTTCCTCCGTGCTATTCCCCCTCCCCCCCGCTATTCTCTTTCTCCCTGTCCCACCCTCTCCTTTGTACTCGTCCACTTTTCAATTTTCCAGAACGATTGCGTTACGTGCAAATTTCGGGTTTTTTTTTCCTCGAGACGTACGATTTGCCCTGATACGCTGATCACTCCAATGTAACAGCGTATATCCGGAACCAAATTGTTTCGGACGTTGACAAATGGCATAAGTTGAAAAGGAAGTAAATAACGAACTTGACTACCGACTTCTTTTGAAACACAAATTATGCTGGAACACGTAGGAACGCGTGGAGAAAAATAGTCGCGGGGGGGGCATCGTTATTACGAATTCTTTTATCAAAAGTACTTGACGGTTAAACAATCAGGTTTTTGTAACCAGCGAGAGTCGACACAGAGAGAGAGAGGGGGGGGGGGGGGGGGAAGAGAGAAAGAGAGCCATTCGACAATTTTTGTTTCTACACAATACAGCGGCCGTTTCTCGTACCTGGCGCATTTTTTTTCCTTGGGCTGTACGCGGCCGGTTCGTTATTTGCGCTCGCTTTTGCGATCGCGCGCTCATTGTTCCCGTATGCCGGGAATAACATTTTTTTCGCGGCGCGCGTAATTAACCGCGCAAATGTTCATATTCATCAAGGAACAATAACCTTGTTAGCTCGCGGTCGACTCGCGGCTCTCCATAGAATGTGCCGTGCCCGGAAGGCACGTCGCGATTGACGCATTGGGATTGATAAATATCGGCAATGTCGAACGTTTCAATGGTCGCCGCGCGCGCGTTACAATCCCCCCGCTCTCGTGGCGCGACCGCGCTCTCAATTCGGACCGTGCAATTCCGCGCACAAAATCAGATAGACTTTCTCACAGCCCCCTGCCCTGCCCTGCCCTGCTCTACCCTCCCCCGAGACGATCTCACGCGACGTCTAATAATCGAAATCGGCGGGCGCCGCTATCCGAAATATCGGAAAAACGTCAGACTCTCCGTATGTATACCTCGCGCCGTGCTGCAGACTATAGATAGACTATCGGCGACGCACACTTGTTGAACGCGTGGTTTATCTTGGCCTATAGATCACTCAGTCTAACGAGTCTTCCCCAGTGACTCTTCCCTTGCTCATCTTATTCGTCTCCTTGCTCGCGAAGGTGCAGTCGCGATTAATGCGATGTTATTACGGCCAAACCAGTATAATATCGCGCAACTGCGTTACTTCAATCTCTTTTAGTATTCAGTGACGAAATGATTGACGTTTCTTCCATATTAATATCCAATTTTAACGACAGCTGCGCAATGTTATTATTATTATTTTTTTTTTTTCAGACTCACCTAGAGAAATGTGACAATCGGAAAAAATAGTTGAAGTTTGAAATGAGAAGATGTATATACAGTGAGAAAAAATTTATTGAAAAACTATATATTTAGTTCAATATGTGCAACTGAGTTGATTTAATTAAAAAATTTGAATGGTTGACATGAATAAAATATATACCGCTTTTTTGTACAACTAAATAACTGATGAATGAAACCAATAGTTAGTTGATCATATCGGACTAAATATTTTAGTTTTTCTAACAAAATTTTTTTTCTCAGTGTATATTAAGGAAATTGACGGAATATTAAAATTATATACTTTCGACGAGAAAATTCAATTACCTTCTCATCTTCCTTTATTTGTTTTGAATCGATAAAGGTACCAAAAAAAATTATGTCTTCTCGATGAAAGGATATACATTGTTTGAAAGTTTTGTTCTGATCTAAATGTCTTTATTTTGGTGAAATAAAGACAAAAAGAATTGCAAGCGTGTCGCCTGCGCCGCCGCCGTTCTCCGATTGGAATTTTCGTGAATATTTGCCGATTATCGGATCTTCGTTTCGGAGAACTCTCGGATCGATATTATCGCAATGCAAACTTACGAAATCAGCGGCGCGCGAACGAGATATCTGAACGAACGAAACTCCTACCTCGAGAATTTTTGGTCTATACGTCTCTGCAATTTGGTGGGAAGTGCATCGCGATAACGTACGTACGGAACTTTGCACGAATAGAAGGAACATGGCGGCGACAATGATTTGACTCCGCAGGCAGTAGCCCCGAGAGCTACTACTACTACTACTACTCTCTCTCTCTCTCTCTCTCTCTCTCTCTCTCTCTTTGTCTTTCCCTCTCTCTGTTCTTGTATTATTCAAGTCGCCATTATTGGACCCCTTGATCCGGCTGTGCAACACGCTCTCTCGCCCCCGCGGGACGACGCAATTGCATCTGCTCGGAATGAGAGTGGGCGAGAGGGGTGGGTCCACTACTCGCCGCGTATCGCAGCCGTGCCGAAGGAGAGTACCGTGGGCGTTTAACCCCTCGATGTGAACTTCGGATCTAGTTACTTAAGTTCGGTGCTCGTGCAAATAAAAGGAGGAGCGTAATTTATGGCCGGCAAGATATCGGGACGTAGGGCCGCAGAAGGGGTGAGAAGCAACCGAGGGGGAGGGCGGGTGGGAGGGATAGCCAGAGGACGGAATAAAAATGAAACGCGCACGGAGTCATTGATCCGGATGGGACAGGATAGGATAGGATAGGAAGAGACGGAAGTGAGCGAAGACAGAAGGAAATAGGCCCGAGTATTCTCTATTCACTCTTATAAAATATTATCGTAATGGTTGTTCTACCTTCGTCTCTTTTGGATCTGTAGAAACAGAAAGATAATTTCGAAAATTCTCCTTCGAGAGCGCATGCCTCTAAAATAAATTAGATAAACTCAGGCGAAAACGATGTGAAGTGATACGTCTTTGATACTTTTAACAATTTTTCTACTAAAACAAATTTGTATAAAATTATAACGGTATTCTCTGTAATAGAAGACCCATTGTTTTATTATTATTATTATCTTTGAATAATTATATTACAAGTTTTAATTAACTTGAAGTTTGTTTCTGTTAGAATAATATACATTATTTTAAAAATTTAATACTTTCAAACCGCCTCTCTCTGTCTTTGAGATACAATTATATATAAACCTTATAAGTTTTGACTAAATGAAATAAATAATGCACTTCCAATCAAAACAACAATTAACTGAGACTTAAATAAGTTAGTAAATTATGAATAATAAGGTAATTTCTCTCCTTTTTATAAGCAACAGCGATAATTTCAGCGATAAATTAACGAGATGTTATCGCGAACTTTAGGCTCTTGAATACGAAACTCTTTAGAAACACGGCGCAAACTTTTCTTCACGCGATTCCGGGGTCAGTTACTCCAGACACGCCGCCTCATATCGCGTCTGAATTAACATTTATCCGATGCGTTTTGTCTTAACGAGAGCACACGCAAATCACGTGAGCCACATAATTGTGGGTAGCGGGACTGGCGGGAGAGAGGGGAGAGAGAGAGAGGAAAATCGTTGAGAATCGCACAATCCCGTGGCCTGACATAAATTAGCCGTGGCTTAAATCCCGGTCTAATCCATCATAAATAACTCCGTGCAGATGCGTGTACATGCGTGCGCATGGGGATTCCGTCCCCCTAAATTATTTCGAAAAGATCGCGGCCCACGTGCTGCATCGTGCCGGACGCGTACATATACGCGCGCAGTATATATCCCACTAGTGCTTAACCACCTGCCAAATACGCGAGACACTTTTTAATCTGCATTGACGATTTATTCGTACGGATCGAGCGCTCGATGCTCTCGTTGGCAGAGCAAAGCAAAACTGGACTTTGCAAAGTAAAATCGTTTTCGTCGTTCTCGCGCGCTCCTTTCTCCGGAATAACAAATTTTTTTTTCATCTTTCAAATAAGAGCTAACGATAACGCAAACGATGTAAAATAATTGGTAAGCTAGATGGTTAAGCATTTAACTTTCTCGTGTTCAAACTCGAGCTGCGTGATCAACGTTTCGTAATACAAATCACACTGAAAAATATTTGTTATGTTCAAGTAAATACATTTATTTTAACATCATTTCCTAGATTAAAAAAGAAATATTTCCCAAGTTTGAAAATAAATTATTTTATACTGGCAAATATTTATTTAAATCAGGAAAGTGATGTTGCGTTAAATATGTTTGTTTGGACGTAAAAACTCCTTTTTCTTTTTTAGTGCACGTTTTACACAAGACGTATATTTGAAGAAATATTAATATAAGAATAAGATATAAAATTATAAAATCGCGTCAAGTATCCAAAGTGGCTCTCGGCGATGATTCAAAAAGTACGGGAAAACGACCGAGCGATACATCTGGTCGCGAACCTTAATTGTCAATAATAAATGTTAAATGGCCCTATCCGAACTCCGTCTCGGAGTCATAGCCGCGTCACGCAACACCGTTGAGTCGAACCCCGGATCTTTAATATTAATGGACAAGTTAGTAGACACCCTCTTTCCCCGAGACGTGTAATGACGTCGATGATGGGCGGCACTGCCACTACGAATGCCGCGGATCCACGTACATACGCCCTACGTATCGAATGCGAGCAGGTGAATAGAGGCGAATATGTCTCTCTGGGGTCTCCGTAGTCACTTTGCGTTTTAACACATTCTTGTATCAAATAAGGGAGACGAGATATCCCGAGATATTCCGTTCGGAGAAATAAATGTTAGGTAAGACAAAAAAAAATACCCGATTTCAACTACGTGCCACGATAATTAGCGCAAATTTACAAAGGGTGAACGATTGAGTTTCAATCAATATAAAGAAAAAAAAAGAAGGAATAATTCAGCGCAATTTCGCGCGCATTTCTCCCAATTAACTTTGTTGATCCGTCGGCAGTCAATCGCGCGCGGTTGTTGAAAGATTTCATTCGCATCGTGCCGTTTCATCGTTTGCAATTGCTTATCGGACGCGCGTAACCAGATCGATAATTACGTGTTACTTAATTACTCGTTTCTGCCGGAGCATCAAGTCGCGGGGCACGAACGCGAGATCAATTAATTATATCTTGACCCGCGCGCCGCCGCGGCATTTCTCCGTTCGGTAATAACATCTCGTAACGCCCGTAGCTATTAAAACTCTCTCCAAGCGAGGCGGCGGCAATCGCGCAAACTCCATTAAGACGCGCGCCGCGCGGCACCCTGCTACATACATCACCTTGCCGCGCCAAGCTTTAAATCGGTCGCAAAATTTATATTAAAACATCTGTCGGATGGCCGTTCTCTCGTGAAAGCTCGTAAACCCCGCTCGCGAGAAGCAATGATTGCTAAACAAAGTTTTTGCACCTGCCGCGGTAGGTAGGCACTTATTGTTGGGTAACTGGGAGGATCCGCCGCGGTATTTCGTAGCGCGTTAATGACAAGTAATTTGCTCTTTTAGCGTTGCGTAAAGTGTTTAACGGCGCTCGGATAGTCTGAGCTTAAAAAGGCAGCTTGGAAAATTGAATGATCTACTTATGAATTTCGGATGAAATAACTTCCCCACTGTGTTGTCTGTCGGCAGATTTTGAGACGATATTTCGAACGATTAAGCACTACTTTATTAATTTCTATCAATTAATTTAATAAATAGGAAATGACCTCTGAAAATTTGAACAAATCTTGTTCATATTCTAATCGCTGTAGAAAAATTTTCGCTATACAGTGAAACATAATAAATCTTTTTAAGAGTTTTAAAATTTTTATTTGTAGTATCGAATATAAACTATGTTAAATATGTAAAACGTGATTTTCATATATATTTTTGGATTTATCATTTGTATTTAAAGATAAAAAGATTTATCTCTACTTATCTATTGGGTGAGTGCAAAAGTTTTGATGGATTTTCAACAGAACTATTGTAACCAACATTTTTTTAAACGTCGAAAGGCAATCATCGATCTGTCGAACTTCTTCTATCATTATTACACATACCTGAAGTTTTTCTAATATATTAGCATGCCTGTTAATGGTGCAATAAAAACATGTTGGTTACAACATTTATCAAAAACTTTTGCGCTCATCTAACATTTTAACAAAATCATCTGATTTTTTACTTTGTTAGTGAATGAATTATCGTACACGTAATAACATAGAAGAGCCCTATCTCTCATTATTGGGATTCTGCAAGATCAATCTTCATTTCCTTGGAGTAAAGTAAAGGTGTAATCTGCTCGGGTTAGAGCGATCGTGCTCTGCGGCTTGTTCTAATCTAGCCTCGAACGGATAGAGAAAACATGAAGAAATGGAAAGAAGCGCAGAGAAGGAAGCGGGGAGCAAAAAAACAAACAGCTCCCATCCGGTTTTCCTGCCGCGTTCCGCGCGATCCTTCCTCCTTACCGTCGCTGTCGGCATTTTCCGTGATATCGATGTAAAGAGGGAGGAAAAAAAAGATGAGGTGGACGGGGAGAGGACGAATCGTGATAACTGGGGTGTAATACGCGCGGAAGAGCCACGGGTGGAGGGAACGCGAAATGGAGAGCACTCTCGATTTGCCGGTGGCTCGATCTTCCCGGTCGATCTTTTGTCAGGAGCAAGTTTCTCGTAGAAAAGGGGCACCACGATGGAGGCGGCGTATAAGAGGCGGGAGGTACACGGGACTTAGAAAGAAGAGAAGAGCAGAGCAGTAGCACCAGCGGCAGGGGCAGCCAGCGGGGGTGGGAAAAATGGCGAATCTCGCTAACAAGCTTTCGAAGAAATTTGTGGGGAAACAAGCTTGAGGCTGGTTTCGTAGTTCAAGTGTACTCGAGCGGAGAAAGCTGAGCATGCACATGCGTGTACTCTCTTTATTTTTTTTATTTTTCCCTCCCCTCCTCTTTCTCTCTCTTTCTCTCTCTCTCTCTCTCTCTCTCTCTCCCTCTGCTCTCTTTTCTTGCTTCTTTTCCGGGATCGTCGTCCCTTGCCTTCGCCCTTCCTCTTCCTCTCTCTCTCTCTCTGTCTCTCTCCCTCACACTCATTCTGTTTTACATAACACACGCTACATCGACGCTCGAGCGTGCTCGAGCGTTTCACCCTTTACACCGTGATGTTCTCTCGAAAATCCAACCCTTTTTCAGCTCGGTCGACCAATAGGCGCTCCCGCTCCCGTTGTATCCGCCAGTGCCTACGTCGCCTTTTTCATTATTCGTCATTCGACCGGTTTAAAATTTCATTCGTTTTCCTTTACGTGTCCTCTCGCGAACAATCTTTTCGGGCCACTTCCGGTACATTCGCGCAGATGTTCTCCAGAGGACGAGAGAATCCGCGCCGCGCCGCGCTCTCCGCTTCGTTCTGTGTTGCCTCCCTTGGCTTTCTGGCCGCCACTGCCGCGGCCGGCGCGCGGCGCGTTGCTCTTATCCTTTTCTTGTCTCTAGCCACAATATTCCCGCTGATATCACGGCGCTCTTTCAATTCCGACCGAATTTTCCGGAGTGTTGCCAGTTCTCGAGCGCCGTTGTCGTATACACAATATCACGTTCGCAGTTCTTAAGGGATCCAGATATATTCATGAAATTTCTATCTAACCTATCCGTATTTGAATTTTAGATTTTTATCTCCCTTATTTAATTTAATTTTTCACTCGCTCACTTCGCATTATATTATTCTTATTTATTAAAAAGACGTAGCAACGAAATATACGACGATTTCAGCGATTGGTTGGTACATACCGAGAGGAATTAAATCCCAAAGAAAGGATAATGGGATTGTCTAAATGACGGCTCTCAACTCTCAAACTCTCGACAAGAAATATCCTCGTTATACGAGGGGGCATGCACAGGTATGTACGCCAACGTGACGTTCTCCGTCCCTCTTCGGCCTTTCTGCGTCCCCTCTGCTCTCTCTCTCCCTCTCTCATCCTTCGTCAGACATTTTTTCAGTTCCAAGTGTGACTCGTGCGCCCGGTCCTCGTGACGCTTTATTACTTACTTGGCCGGAAAGAGCCGGAGAACACGAGAACGCGAAGAATGTGAAGAGTTTTTCGCTAAAACAAACGAAAAGCTAACGCGAGCGCGCCCACTCCGGTCGGTCGCGGTTTCGCGCGCAGCCGGCGGTGATGCGCGTGCATATAGATGAGACCGGAACTAGGCGTGTAAACAAACAGACAAACAAGCCGCATTCAGCATCCCGCGGATTGTTCCGTGAATTTTGCAGCAGTCATATTCGTTTCTGAGATTGGCTTCTTCTAGCTTGGCGTGCGCTCGCTCGCTCGCTCGAGCACCAGAAGAAGGGAGGAGGAGGAGGAGGAGGAACGATTCCATCTATCGGAGATGCGAGGGGTTGCACCGAAATGAACCCCGCAGCGAGAGAACGCGGGAGAAGGGGGTGAAACAACGAGGCGGCCACTAAAAGAGAAGAGAGAAAAAGAGAGAGAGAGAGAGAGAACGAAAGTAAGCGCGTACGCGGATCGATCGATTCGTCTTGCCAGGAAAACTCGCGATCTCGTCGCATCGATATCTGCATGCCTAAAATGTCGCCGGAAAAGCCGCTCGCCGATAAAATCTAGTTCGGTCGCGCCAGTCGCATCGCGAAATTGTGACTATCCGTCGGGAAAATCGATCGCGGCGCGCGCCTTATCTCGTGACGTTTGGATAGGATAGGAATTTACGGATTCGCCCGAGAGCGACACCCACGCGGCACACAGTACCGATGTAAGAGAAAGATGTAATATTAATATAAGCTGCGAAAAAACGACAAGACTTGTTTGGCACGCGTATCCTTGGCTTTAGCTATCTGATGTATCTCCGCGGGAAACTCTCGCGATCTCTCACCCATTGTGTCCCGCTTGCAAATATTACGAAAGCTGTTTGCCAGGGAAAATTTACGATTTCCCCACGGGGATGAGACGCGCGCTATACGATTTTCTTGAAAATTTTCAGCGGTATCGCACAATCGAACGGATGGAGCGCGCGCATTATCTCGTTGTTACGTAAAAACTTGTCGCGAGAAAAATTCAGATAGACGCTTTACGACTTCTCTCTCTCTCTCTCTCTCTCTCTCTCTCTCTCTCTCTCTCTCTCTCTCTCTCTCTCGGAATCCCGCGCGTCCATTTATCTCCGATATCCACCGTTGTCCCAAACACTTTTAATGGGGCCCCATTTATAAAGCTTTTATCATATCTCTTGTATGCAATCTTAATTTCATTCCTCTGGAAATTGTCTCTGTGTTCCTTTGAATATTTTCTTTAAGCAGTTAGGCAATCTCCGCGTGTTATCGCAGATATATACCGCCGGTGAACGACCGGGGTTAAAAGAAAAAAAAATATTGTTAGATAATATAACATCGCAGTTTACAAGCTTGCTTTCTCCTTTCTCTCTCTCATTCGAGATATCGCCGAGTCTTAAAAAAAAATTAATAACTAAAGGAGGTTAATTATCTCCGCGACGGGGCCGGTTGCATGCCACCTTAATTTGGGTGGCGTGGCACCCCGCGACAGCGCGGCGCGCATTAAAGCCAACGTTAAATCGCAGCTATTTTCGGAAGGTAAAAGTCTCCCCTCCCTCTCTCTCCCTTTCTCGTCTCCTCCTTCGCGATGCGCCTCTCGGAACGCCGCGACGTTCCAGCGCAGAAAGGGATTCGCGCAGAAAGGTATCCGCGACATCTCATAAACACGAAATCAATTTTAATCCTTGCCGGGCGGTCGCTCCCGCGCGTTTATTTATAAGCTTCAAACTCGCTTCCTGTACGAACGTTTTCGTGCTTGCGCTGGATTTCGTTTTATCCTTTACTTCCCTCAAAGATGCCCGTGGCAAATTGATCTCTCGCTTCTTTACAAAAAAGTACAAAAATTGTACATATATTTTCTTGTACGCAGTTTACATTATATTTACATTTAAAAGAATAAATTTTTAAAAATGCTGTTATTTCCTCGCCAAGTGTGCATCTCTTCGACGGACATGCTCGCTTTTCCTTCCAGAAATCATCATTTGAATCCTCTCATTTCTTTTTTTTTCTCCCGTATTTTTTCGAGAAGCGTGTGTGGGCGCCGGTCACTCGCGATCGTCTCGGCTGGAAAATTTAATTAAACTCGCGCATGGCTGTAAATTATCGCGCTATCGACAGGGATGTCAGGTGGTACCCGTCGCGCGGCGAAGACGCGAGGGGGAGGCTCCGAAGGGAGAAGAGGAGGGCGCGAATGGTCGAGGTACAGGGGAGGCAGGGATCGCGCCAGTGTGGTATAGTAATACATTTCGTGTTGTGGTCGCTGTTAGCACCGTTAAACTAGCCTTTACTGTTCCGCCTCGGCCTTTGAACGTCGCCGACTACTCGGCCGCGGCCAGCAGCCGTTGAGCAATAAAACGCGTTCACCATAAAATGCCGCGTCTCCACCGGAGCTGCGTGACCTCGACTGTTGCCCTGCCCTCCGCCGCCTCTCGTCACACAAAATACGTTGTTCCTACTCGTACGACCGAGTCACGCTTGGTCTACGAGTTCCATGCGACACGTTTGGTCGCGCGTGCAAAAAAAAAAGGAACTTACTGATGAAGTTATGACTCCGTCAACATAGTCCAGATTTAGGACCGAACTTGCGGCCGTCTGAATCCGAGTTTCGTCTAGCACGCGTGACAAACGTCGCGATAAAGCATTCTGTCGGACTGATGATCGCGGGTGGTCGCGGCTCGGTGTTAATTCCTGGATAATGACAAAGATAAGCGAAAGGTGCGTACGTTTTTTGAAGAATGTCATTAAACGCACCGATGATGAAAGATACAGCTCTTTTTCCACATATATAAACGATTTTTATCTCTGAAATAAAATAGACTGTTAAGCACGCTTTACGCGATCTATAATTTGCGACAGAATTCAATTTATACTTTTATCCTTTTTTTTTTGTATAGATCAAAAATTATGAATATAATTATAGGTGAGAAAAATTGTACGAATCATAATTTGATTTAAAATTACGTATTTATAGAACATTCAATTGTTTCTTTGACATTTGTTAGGTTATTAAAAAATAATGACGTATCTCGAATTATGGATCGTTTAAAGCGGGCGTTAGTTTGCAGTGGACTGCAATTCACTTATATAATATTCCTTTGTTTTATAAATCACATGTCTAAATAATTTCGAAATAACTGTAAAATACTTAGGGAATTTTCATTTCCAATTTATGTCTTACATAAGTGAAATTTCTTAATGAGTTGATTTTTTAACAACGCTAATAGCGCAATGATACTCATGTAAAAATGCTTTTTTCGAACCCATCAAACGTTTTTCAAATAACAGTTTTCCGTTACGAAATCAATCCTAGGACAAGAGCGATCAAGCATAATTGAGCGAACAATCGACGATACGATAAGTCTTCGAGGAGCACGTGAAGGGCAATTGTTTAAAGGAGATATCAATGATACTTGCGAAAGAGTGATCTATTATCGTTGACGATATTTTTCACGTTTGATTGTATTTACATATTATTTTAAATTTCTTTCTCTTCGCGTAATAAAGCGTCGTGTTTGCGAGCGCAAATTACATACGCAGCCAGGAAACTCTCTGTTTTGCTAGACACAGAAATTATACATATAATGCAGAAATCGATTGCCTGAATCTGTTGTATTCGAAAAGAGTAACTTTTGCGCTTCGCAAAGTAGGTCGCTCGGCGCATACGCGATCACGAATTACGATATAAGAAATGTGGATCATAACACACGCCGCACACGGCACAACATGGTGCAAATTCTGCAATTTTGCATGCGTTGTTTTCTTTTTTGTAATAAAAATAAGTTTCTTATCGCGCTCGCGCGCCCGATTACCGCCGCATGAAAGCGTCACAACGAAAGCGATGCTGCACAATAAAATTCGTACGTCAGGTTGTCGGAATTCAGTTGATGCGGTTATAGGGATAAAGGATTGCCTTTACGAAACAGATGATGCTCGTTTTTCTTAAATTACGAACTCCCGGAGGATAGAACGAACTTGCTGCACACGCGGCGCTTGCAACGCTGCCCGAAAAGAAGAAAAAACGGGGGAAAGAGGCGCACGCGGTGTACACATCCGGCCGCGCATCCGTTCCTCGCGTTCTCCCTGCCTCGTCCGAGGCTGACCGTCAAAGATAACGTACGGCGGCGCTTCCGAAAAATCTCGTCTTTGAAGTGACGCGACCAAGCCGCGAGGGCGTTCGCTCCAGAGCCGCGCGACGTAGCCGTACGTTTACGCGTCCCGAGGCAGCAAGGATTTTTATTTCGAGAACGTATCTCTATCGCGTCTCGCGCCTTAGGTAGAACACAGTGCGCCCGTAACGATCAAGACGCGTCCGGGAATCACCGTTCAGTCAGCCTACGTTGATTTTAGCGTCTTTGTCGCAAATTCATATAATTTTCCTTATTACACTTCTTATATTTATATCTAGTGACCTAGTCTTTAAAAAAGAATTTCTCTCTCAAGGCAGCACGTGACGACTCTAGTCACGCTAGTTCTATTTCGTATAGCTTTTATAAATTACTTAAGAAGGCAATATAAAGATTTTAATTATTAATTATTAATTAAATTAATTAAAATAATTACGTAGGATAATTTTTATGCTCTGTCAGCGAGAAAATGAAATTTCAGCAACAACATTGACTGAATTTAATTAACCAAAATACATATCGATTTTTTAAATTTCTTATCATTTTTAGAAAGCAATTGATAGAATATATACATAATGATTTCAAATACTAATAAATTGTAGACTAATCAATAATATAGTATGTATTTAATAATAATAATAATGATGATGATTTTTTAGTAGGGTGTAAGAAACACCCCAGATGATCATTTATTCTCAGCCTAATTAGCCTCACGTTTTTGAATTAAAAGATCTTTTTGAACTGAATTAAATGCGAATAATTGCGACTTCTTTATTTCGTCCTCTCGCTCGTTTGCGAAGTAGCAAGAAATTACAACGCCGCGATTTCTCGACTCTGCGGGCCCAGATTGGCCAGGTTCTCGGGTCATGGAGCACGCGAGACAATGGCTTAATAAGCGGAAAATTCATACGTAAGGGTGGAACGAGCGGGTGCAGGGGAGGAGGCCGGTTTAGAGGGTAAACACCGGGGTAATTGGGAGAAAGCATAAAGAATTTTCCGCTAAATTGAGCCGCTTCCGTTGAGATGGAATTTCTCCCGGTGGCTTCTACCTCCCCGACGCGACGCGACGACGTAGCCGCAATGAAAGTTTTCCAATAAGAAACGAAAGAGCTAATCAGACTTTCTCATGTTGTACCAGCTCGAGGGGGGGACTCAATGGACCGCGTATCAATGTTTACGTCTCAGCCGAAAGTCTCTTTCTCTCGCCGTGTTGCCTTCCGTTCCTTCCGTTGGACACCCGCACTCTCGCTCTCTTCGTTTTTTAGCTCCGGATTCCCCGGTTCGATCTCTGCCGCGCGTTCCTTTTTGCTCTTCCTTTTTTTCCTCTTTTTATCAATGTATTCTTGTCAGCCCGAAAAACAAGTTGGAAAAATGTCCCGTGTTGGTTTCAATTATTCGTTGACGACCGATACGAAGAAGGGATTTTAGAAAGCGTCATTTTTTTTATCTTAAACGTGCTATAATTACTCAGATTTCAATATTTTTATGCACATCGTTAAAACTATCGTATGTACAAGAGATATTATTGTTATAAATAGAAAATAAATCAAAAATATCGTGATGTAAAAAAATTATTAAAAGTGTACCGCGGAATGAGCTACACACAAAAAAATGTTCTGCTCATATAGATAGATTTCTAGGTGTCACAACAAAAATTTATCTCTACTTTTTGTATCTGCTAAAATATTATTTATCACGTATAGAATTTATAGCAGCAACGTTTTAGTAATATTAGAAAATTTAGGCCTCATTGCCAATAAGATCAAATTTTATAACAAGTACGATTGGCCTCCATCAAAAAGGTGCCATAGAAAAATTTTTTTCCAGGGTTCACAAATAGATATAAATTTTGTCTGTGTTATTTAGATTGATTAAATACCAAACGATATTTACTAATCATTTATCTACCTTAGTTAATTTTTTGCAGCCAAAAAATTGTGACTGTAGTCGCAAGACTTTTTTTTTTTTTTGGAGTGTGTACCAAAATCTTTGACGAACAACGATGAATTTCGAGTTTGTCACGGGATTCGTATTTAGGACATCTTGCAAATGGCACATATCTTCCACACGATATACGTACGATGTAATGATGCGTGTTTACAAATGCCTCGCGGCGAAACGTACGATGAGTGTCGCGATACTTCGTACACGTGATTTCGCGCGCTATTCGTAGGACCAGTCAATCTCGACGTCATGCTTTCCGCTCGAGACCCCTTTGAACCCGAAGTCGTCGCACGTGTACGTTACTTACGATATTATATTATTCTACTTTATGTTTACATTTTATTCGAGTAATACGACGAAGATTTATCGAGCGCGGCTGTACCGCAGCAAAAGTTATCTTCCCGCTCTCTCGTCCGCGATTATTCTCAGCGTACTTATGCGTCGCGCTTTGATCCCATCCGGCGGGCAAACAAAAAACTGCACGTCGAAGGTACGAGGTGGCCGCGGTCTCCTCGTGCTCGCGAACGCGTGGAGATTACCGCGAGCGTCTTTCAGCAATTCGAACAATTTCGAGACCGAGCGGCATCGAATATTCATGAGTGAATCCTCCTGTCGCACAAAGTGCGAAAAAAAATCTGGATTTTATATAACGCAACTGTTAAATATTAAAGAATCGAACCAATTTCTCGAATTAAATAATTTTTTTTTTTAACTTTTATGTGCGTCGGAATGTACCATTTTAACACAATATATGTAATTAAAAGAACAAACTAATCAACTCATTTCTGTGGTTGAATTATTTAGTTTCCAAGTAAGAAGGATTCGTATTTACTTGCATGCACTTAGTAAATAATAAACAAAATTCGAGTCAAATTGTTCGATTCCATAGTTTTAATTAAACGACATATTGAGTAGAAGCAATGGCGACCTATAGGGAGAGAAATAATTAAAAATAGCTCAAATATAATTCGACATTATGAATTTAACAGTGTGAACATCACGTGTACGTTTGTTCTGAACTAACAGTGATCTTTTTTTTATTTAGAATCAGTGTTTATCGGTGTGCGATATTTTGAAAAGGGGTTAAAGCGATTCACCCGTCCGTGTGTAACCACGACATTGTCGCTTACGATTTCCCACGCGAAAGACTTCTTTCGATCGAGGGACGAGCTCGGGGCTCGGTCCCAGCCTACATCGTACATGCGGTCCGTGTAAGTCCCCATAAGCCAATAATGGGCCCCGTACCGACGAAATGGTTTCGAAGATTTGAGGAACGCGGCGAGAGACCGCGGCCGCGGCACAAAGCGCGCCGCCACAGGCGAGCCCTGCCTGCAAGATAATTGTCTTCTTAGCGAAGGTATACACACGCGCATATACCGCGAGCAAAGAGAGAGACAGAGTGAGGTATGAATGGTGGTCTCACATACGGCGACGCACGCGGGACAAAATAAATACTGTGTCGGCCGCTGTATACGTTGTGTCTCACGTCGAAGCCGTGTATACACACACGGCGGCGAAAGAGTGCCAAAGCCATCCACTCGATCTTTCACTTCTTGTTCTCGGCAGAGCGATCTCGATGAAAATTTTTCGCTTGCGCAAAAAAAAAGCGATATTTCATTTGCGGAGAGAAAAGAGCACATGCGATCCCTCTTCCGTTGTCGTTCACGTCATTCCTGGGTGATAATAAACGGATTATCTACGTGATATACCGCGCCCTACTTTGTATACACAAGATGTACAGTAATCCATGATTTTAATGACTCACTCTGTGATCAATTCAATTTCCTCAACTACGACGTCGAAGCGAATAACCTACTCTCTGAAACGGTGTAATCTTACTGATTTGCAGCGCTATACTTTTAACTGGGATCATCGGTGATTATTACTGCCTTTTGAGTGATTCCGATTAAGAGAAAGGTACTTTCGATGAGATCGGAATTGATGTATTATCATTGAAAAACAGTGCACATACTGATTGATACATTTATAGTGTACCAAGAAAAAAAATTATGTTTAAAGTGATGAAATCGTTTCTTTAACTTGGTTTTTTTAAGTTGAAAATATCTCTGAGGAAAATAAAAATTTATTTGACGTCAATTAATGACGTTATTAACCTTTTTAAAAATAAATTATTTGTTTAATTTAAACAAATAATTTGTTGATTCAAAGAAAGTACTGATAGAAATGTAAGAACTAATTTAGTTGTTCTGGTTTTAAAAATATATTTCTTTCATTGAAAAAATAATTTGCACAATCAAAAAATTTGTTTAAATCAAAGAAACCTTTCCGAGTGTATAGCACTAAAATTAGACTACTCATTCGATGAATAATACACTGATTCCGATTAATAGACTAGCTTTGAGCTTAGAGCTGAAGAATCTTCAGGAACGTGATTATACAATGAAACTCGTGGTTTAAACTTGAAAGGACTCTACTTAAATTTAAATTGAACGTTTTATATTCGATGGCTCCAATTGTCATAAACGTTACATCGTTTGAAATGAATTGTTCTCCAATTTGAAGCAACTGATTTGATTCGTTCGTCGTATTCCTTTGTACGTAATAGTATCGAAACACCTTTCTCTTCGTTCTATTATTATTATTTTTTTCCTTTTTATTGCACTCGGCCGATTTTTCTTTCTTCCTCTCTCCCGGTCTCTAGCTCTTCGTCTCGCGGCGAGTGGGCGGCGAGCGGCAATTAGCATACTCGCGTGATCAAAGCGGTAGGACGCGCGACAAGAATTAACGACCACCAACAAGACGACGACTCTTTCCTCGAGCACGCGATGAAACGCGGCACCCACACGCCTGATGATTCGCGCGTGGACGCGCGAATGCCGGTGGTTACATATTGCCGCCGTGACCGCTTCTGACGCAACCGGACGATCGACGTGCCGGCGTTGTAGCGCGTCGTATATATCAGAAATAGCCAACGTATGTGCGAAATGAATGGTAAAATCTTACGTACGTACGGACGGAAGTGCTCTCGCTGTTCGCAACTTCGCTGCGAGGAAAGAAACGCGAAATTAAGATATTCGAGAAAAAATATTGGGATTTTCGGATGCTCTGCTAATATGTCTAACTTGCCAAAGAAAAGTCTGCAATACACTGAGGGAAAGATTACTGAATTTTAATAAATATTTAATCGAAGTATAGTATTAACGAATAGTATTAATGAAATATTTACTAAATGTAAATATATATTTATTTAATACAAGACCTATTAATTTAAGTATATTTTTTCTTGTAAAGTAAATATTTATGTACCGTAAGTAAATATTATTGTATTAGCACCATTCGGATAAATATTATTAAAATTTAAGAATTTTTTTTCAGCGTACGCATGATGCAGATGAGATGCATAGTGGACTGAGACTGAAAGGCAACATTATCCAAATAATTGTGAATTTTCAAATATATTAATTCGATGGTAATCTACTTGCAACACACGTGAAACACGTCGTATGTCTAAAACTTCGAATTACTACGCAGAGAAAAAAGTTGCCAACTTGACTAAATTTTTCAACTCGATTGAATTTCTTTAGTTCAAGTATTTATGCATTTAAATTAAATATATACATAGTTAAATTAAATATGTGATTAAATTGAAATTCAAATTATTTTATGTATTTCAGTCAAATACATGAACTTAAATACATGAACTGAAAAAAATTTAATCAAGTTAACAACTTTTTTTCTCAATGTATTAAATGTTATCAACATCAAGTATATAATAAGATAGCATATCAATAGATAATTTCTGTAAAATGAGTGAAAGATTGATATTTGTAACATGTATAAATTTATTTTTAAAACTACGATAAGGGTGTTGCGATTGGCATATTAATAGAAGGGAATATATGCATATTGGAGAGTTTACATCGAATTGATATTTATGGCGAATACTTATAGAGACGTACTCGACTATTTTCGGACATAGCTGGAGAGAGGTACGCAGAGATGGGATATTTATGGAGGATTGCCGACATTTTCTTCTTCTTTGCTTTGAAATGAAGGCCTCTATGCGAAGCGCTTTACGAGAATGCTTTGATTTATTTTCAGTCGCCTGCAGCGTCTATCATACGGACACTGCAGATCAAGCGTGCGTGGCGCCTCGTCACGCTCAGACCACACTCTGGTTTCCCAGCGTTAATTACTCGCTTACAGCGCTCGTTACAGCGTTTTCCTCGCGTCAACGCTCGTCCATCCGTTTGCGAGGCGACGAGTCGCGGTGCACGTTTTCGCGAGACCAATTCGCGCATCTCTCTTGAAAATAAAAAAAAAAAAGATTATATCTAAAGGCAAGAGTTGATTTCTTCATCGCAATGAAGACGAAGGAGAGATCCAAAGTTGCTTTCAAGTTGCGGCTTATGCCTGTGTTGAACATATTGAACGGCCGCAAAAGCGACATTACGCTTCATTTCCGTACCGACGACCAATCGTAAAAAATGTTGGCTTTGCAATCGTTCGCGATTCTTCTCACCGATGAATGCAAGTTCAAATGACGAGTTCAATGATCGATCGGTTATGTAATCGCGTGTCGCGTAACATATCCGATTGACTTTCGACAATGCGCCGTAGTTGGAAAACGCGGGTGTCTGCCCACTTCTCTTCCGTTTTTCCCCCCACTCGTTTCGGCCGAGCATCCTGAAATGCAAATCGCATGGTGCGGCGCAATATGCTAATGCAACCATCGTGGTATCCGACAACATTTGTCTAACCGAGCGTTAAGATCCTGCCAGAGCATTCGCCGGCTCCTTGTTTCATGCGTGAACGACCCTTAACCCGGCGCAACGAAAGCCTGAACCAACATGGGGGAGGGCTGTTTTCGCGCTACGGCTATGAGGATATTCGTATTGGGTCGAAGAACGTAAGCCAGATTGATGTACCGCGTGCGAGAGAGATTTATCGAAACGATATTTATCGGTGACGACGTCTGACGGATTTTTCAATAAATAATGTAACGAACGACGATGCAAAGCGTGCTTTATTTTCAGTGTCTAAATGCCAAGCACTTGCGCGTTCTTCTGTACACTTTTTTTTTCTAAAAAATCGACTCTCCCAAAAAATTTCTTAACCTGAGAATAGTCACCTGGTTCTTTCGCATAAACGCTTATTTGTTCTATGATTTATTTGAAATCATTATATGTATTAATTTATTTACTCAATATTTTTTTTAATTAAGGAGAAAAATAAAAAAAAAACAAATTCTCGATCAGTAACGAAACTACTGTACTGAACTTCATTTTCTCGCTGCTGTGAAGTAAAAGATGCTCCAGGTGACTACTCTCGGGTTAAATTTCATTCAATCATGAAGTGATCTCAATATTATGAAATGCGAAACTTCAAATGTCTCTCTCTTTTTCTGTATACTTTATTTATTTATCCAAGCGATTGAAAATGTCCGATTGAACTCGGACGTATCTCGGGGATTAAACCCGAAAGCTTATAACTACGTTGAAGTATGTATTATATGAAAAAATATAAGTCTCATATTTTAAGCTCCTCTACATGTCCAAAGCTCATCAAGAACAGGGACCGTTGCCAACGTTTCCTTGTCACGAACTTCGAGGCAGTTTGCCTGGCGGAAGCAATCTCTTACTGACACAGTGCACGCTCACACATTTGTTTACGCGAATCAAGACGCGAAAGGCGGACGGATAAATAACGAGCGCTTTGCGAAATGAATGTCCTCGTGTTGCCGTGTATTTCGTGATTGATTCAAAACGATTAGTACCGACTGATAGAGAATTTTACTTCCACCGCGAGCAATCACAATGGCAAAAACGATAGATTTGACGAACGTGTAAAAACATTAAAGGATTTCCTACACAAAACCAAATAAATCCATTATTTTTAAATCTGGGTTTCGACGTCAAATCATTCTCTATCAGTAGCATCGTGAACTATTTTGTTCCGGCAAGAAATAAACAAAAAATGAGAAACGTAAACAGGTGCGGTAGATCTCATGTAGAAATTTATTAAGGATGGCATTATATAACAGGAGAACTCGATCATTATTTTGCCTTAAGAAAGATTTTCTTTAATCTGATGAAGTCTTATCAGGATTTAATAAGGAAGTTTTAACTTCAAAATTTCTTATTTAATTTATAAAGACCAGAAAAGGATCTATGAATGATATCATGTGTAAGAAAAATAAGTATTCAGTAAGTCCTTATTATACCTATTTTGTAAGGCATAATAAGGAATTTTTATTTAAATCTCATTTTATAATGAGGTTTATATTATTTAATTACTTAAGTAAAAAGCAACGGAAATCTTTTTTTTTAAGCTTCTTTTCTTTCTATAGAAAGACTTTGTGAACAATTTGTTACATGCCGCACAAGGCTCAGATTTATATTCATTCAGACCAACTAATCGAGCCTTTATTATAATAAATTCTTATCAATATTGTACACGGATGTAAAATCTCTGCAAGAATTCAACAAGTTTTGAATCAAACATTTTGTGTCTTTTTTCTTAAATAGATCGTCAAAACATTAATCAAAGCTCACAACTTTGTTCTCGTTACCTATTTACACAATGAAAGATTTGAAGATGAGAAATTTTTTGTTTCCTGGTCATTTAACTTTTTGGACTTGTTTGGTTCCTCTAGGAAACCCTTCAATTACGTTTTATCATCGAGCAAATTACATAATGTGCTTATCTAAACAAACGAGAGAAAGAAAATTTACATAATTAATGAAGTAAATACAAATACCAATTGGTACCGAAAACGTTAGAAAAATGGTCTCTGCACGCGCAGCCACAACATTTGTACTTTAACCACCCTCATTAGTAGCCCCCTAGCGTTACGCCCGGGGGTGCCGTAGGTCTGTCCCTGTGAGTCCCTCTCTTCTCCCATCCCGACCAGCTATAACGCACTTTCCCAACGATCTACAGCAGGTCAAGTCAATCCGTTGACGCGATCGAAAAATTACTGCGGGCAAATATCCTCGAGCGAATATACACGTATGCTGCGCCGCCGCGCGCCGTTCCCCTCGCTGATTGCCATTACGCAACGCGAGGGTGAGATTGAGGAGTACGTACATACGTGCGGCGGCAGTGGTAACGGGGAACTCTCCTTTCGGTAATCGATACTAATTAGAATGAGGCGAAGTTTCGGACCGTGTGCCGGTGCTCGCTTCAACGATACGCCCGCCCGTTTCATCCCCCCCGATGAGTACTATCGCCCTCTCGCCCGTCCCGTCGTCCTTCCTCCGGAGAGAGGGGGTTAATATCGACGAGACGTACCTACGACGTATTGTAGGCTTTCGTAGAATTTATCCGGCCATTATATCGGCGGCTGTGAGTGAGTGTTCTCGACATAAATGGGCCCTATCACTGTCACACGAACAAAGCGCGGCCCCGACATGATTATGACGGCAACGCGATACCCGCTTTCGAGTAATAATATAATAATCGCGGTTGTGTGTTTCGCCGTTGTCGTTGAACCACGCGGGATCGCCGTCTCTCTCTCCTCCCGTCTCCGTCTTGTCTCTAAGCTCTCTTTCTGCTCCGGGCATCATGAATAGGACAGGAGAAAAACCGCCCGACGATTCTCTCCTCCGCGGCCGGATACATCGAGCGAACTTGAATATGGATTTCATTCTTTCATATTGGTGCTTTGTGCAATTATTCTGCTTCCTCCTCTTGTTGCCCTTTTATCACTCCTTTGCATCCTCTGCCTTCTTTATATGCGCGTTTCTCAGCGATGCGCGCCTTACCCTTCGCTTAATAATAATAATTTTTTGTGTATATTTTCATGCATGCAGTTGGTTTTTACCAAAACAGTCCTCCGGTCGACATAGCTATAAAAAGTCGTTTGACGTGTGTTTCTTTAGAAATAATATTCTTAACACAATTTTCAGTGACATGTGGATTTTGTTCATTCAAACGGATTTTTTTAATATTTTGCGAGAAATCAAAGGAGTAGAAAATTAAAAGATGAAATGTGAACAATTTTTCTATATATATATATAAAAAAAAAAAACTGGACACACCACGTTGTTATTGAGTAAATTAAAAAATTCTCTAAAGTAGCCGCTGTATCGGAGAAAATTTCCAATTTTTCAGTCAATGTGAGCCAATTCTTGTGGAGACAAAAGATTACAAGCAGAAAGCGATGGTCTCCCCATCGTTTTTTCCCCCCGGCTGTTACGTCCTTGACCGCTTTAACCGATCGCCCGATATCGATTGTGCCCACCGCAAAACTATACCGGTTGCCCGAACAATCAGCCGCTTCCGCTAACGACGCTGTTGGTTACCGTCGTTCGTCTGAATTGTCTCGAAATGGCATTCCCGAAAATTGAAGAGAATAGTCCTATCAAAACGAGATAAAATCGAAGACAATAAAACGTCTAAATCGAAGGCCCGAAAGAAGCATGTAAAATTTGATTTAAAATTAGTAGTAATACACTGTTAACAATGCTCGATCTTAATTCTGATGTGCTGCTCATATTTTTCTTACACTAACATTACTCTGGGTGAAGAGTCACTCGCAAAATTAAAAATTTTTTTTACACTTGAATTTTTTAATTAGATTGAATCACGTTATTAAATTGAAAGTCAATTTAATAATAAATGATGTTAAGAAGTATGCAAATGTACCACTAAAAACTATTTTAGTGTAAACAAAGTTGTATGAAATATTATTTTAAATTATCAAAATTTTGATAAGAAAAACTATATACTAAAACTTGAATTAGCGTTAAGATAAAAATTCACCCACGGTAGGACACTCCAAGCTTAGATTCTATATAGAAACACATCAAAAGGAATCGACGTCTAACGACGTATCTTTGCAATATTTCCATTTTGAGATTTTATTTCCGTTTGACCCTCGACGGGATCGTAGACATACTTAAGACAGTGCGAAAGCACTCGTCGGTGCTTTTACTCGGACAAGCGGAGTCTATCGGATATCGACATCGCAGCGAGGACCACGCGAAGTACCTATAGCGTGCGTTTCGCTTTGCCTTGACGGACCGCAATATCGGACGACTGTTTCGATCGGGGTGTTCTAGCGGAGAAAATCTCGACTGTTTGACGAGAGGCTCATCCCCATCGTAAACAGCATTTCTCGCGATGCGGCCGCCAGGACGCGCGTTACCCTCGCTGTGTTATCCCCCTGGCTCGTCGTCGACGGGATCGAAGGCGTCTAGAAATGTTTCGATCTCGCGTCGCGTAAGCGGCGGTAATCCCGGTTACGAGGAACGCCAGCGACATTTCACGAGTACACAAGATAACACACGGAAACGACAAGAAAGGGCGGGGTAGACTAGACTCGCGGCCGTTGAGTATCCGTAAAACTCGCTCTCGGAAGGGTCGTAAACCGTACCCAAACAAACCTGAAATAGCTGGTCGACGGTGCCTTGACGAGTCTTGCTGACTGCTGATGCCGACACCGCCTGTATTCTCGGCCGCAAATAAATAATAAACGTTACACGCATCGTAGCTAGCTAGCTGCCCTAGAAAAGCTGCGCCCTGGACGAACTATCATCAGCTCCTTTACGACTGACGGATGCTTGAGAAAACGGCAGACGGATGAGAACGAAAGTAACCGGTGGATAAAGTGGTTGCAACGTGTTCCGTGATTTCTTCTAAACGCTTATTTCCGTTAGTGGAAATCCGCCTTGTAATTTATGATCGTACGCTCAGTTGTGTTAAGTGTTTGAAGTGCTAATTTAAAAAAAAAAAAAAAGAAAAAATTGAATAGGAAGGTCCAGGTACAAACCCTGGCCGAGGCGATGTTTTTCGCAATAAAATCTTTACAAAATTGTCTCTCGAAAATGCTTATTAGTATCAATATTACTAATGTCAATTTAATCTGTGATATTACGTACTACTCCAGCTTTTGAGCCTTAAGACTATGTTTCGAGACAAATAATCCGTGCGCGGTTCACATGAGCTGGAGAGAAACGAATTGTATAATTCACACACAATTATTATTAAACATCAAGATCTGCTTTGACTGATATCGACTTCTTTCGCTTATGTTTGAAAAAAATATTTTGTTACACAAAAACATATTTTTTAATTCTAATTATTTTTATCGCAAAAAGATGAAATGATGAAGATAGACTTTACAACCTCTTGCAAGGGAGTATCCGACCCCATGAAATGGGTGAAGAAATTACATGCTTTTTATCGTGACCCGAAGGGGTAATACGCGGAGATACGTTACATTTTATGCGATTACATTTCCAGTTATTGCGCGTATCGATGACGTTAATTATCATTCCAAATGGCGAGTGCGCTTCAGCCACTTTTCGAACGACCCTTGCTTTCTCATCGATACACCATGACCACCGTCTCCTTCTCCCATTGATGCCCTAAGGGCAGCTGGGAGCGCTACCGAGCCCTAAAGCCACACCCTCGATTCTCATTAAGATTTACCGTGTAAACGAGCGTTGCCCGTGTCCGGACGGTGCTACTAATCGAACCCCTCGAGCCGAAAGAATTGAAAACAGTGCGGAGCCGATGCGTCCGAGGCTTTTAGGAGAACGAGATCGCTAGGCGTTTAAAGGTATCGAGGCAAGGAGCCGTGGCAGTTGTCTGGGCGATTTAACGAAATTGCTGGTAGGAGCTGCCACGATTATCGATAAATTAATTCGACCTCGGATTAACGCTCACACGTTACAATCATATATGCCAAGGAAGCGCTAAGGAACCGAAGAATTAACGTGTAACTCGATATACTCAGAACGTTGCAGAAATGTCCGAGCGAAAATCTGGTGAAATTAATTGAAGACTGTGATTCTATTAACTGTTCTCGACGACGATGTAATTTGCAGGAGATATCCTGTAATTTCGATCGCTTGTAATATGAAAATTATTACGATGTCGATGTTAAAGGAAAAAATGATACTACACCTATTTTCTCGCCAAAGAATTAAGGATGTACCGGATTCAAATAAATTATAGGTATATGAAAGTTATGTGAATAAGATTATATTTTTATGGTTTATTTATTCTATTTGTTACTAAAAATTAAATTATTTCTTGCAACATTAAGAAAAATCTTAATTTTTTTGTAAGTACCTTAAGTTTGTAATGAAACTTTACATAAATCATCTGGAGTATTTTAAGTACTTACATTAAAAAATGATTTTTTCGTTATTTCTTATTTCATTATTAATTATGTTTTCATTAAAGCACAAGTCTACTTCATATTAAAATAACTTTTTATCCAGATAGAAAATTGCCGCCAAATTTTTTCTGCTACTTTCAAATACAATGTAAAACGATCTGTAATAAATTTTTTTATAATTTCCTTAATATTTTGAGAAATGTCCTATACATCCCTAAAATTGCGGAACACGATTTCGTATAATTTCAATAATATAATAAGTGTTAATGGACAGATATATCTTATTATTGCCTTGTTAAGCAAATAATTATCATTTATCAATTAAATATTTCGAAACCAGGAAAATGCGAATGAAATCAGTAGAGTCCCTCGAATAATTAGTAGGAAATAAAAACGACGGGGGGTTTTGGAGCAAGTTGGAGTAAGACCGTCAATAGTTTTATAGAGTTTAGGCAGTGAAGAGCCTAACTCACTTGCTTGGCTTTCCTCCTGACTTCGTTCACGACGAAGCTACGGCTTCTCTCCTCCCCGTATCCTGTATTCCCCACCCGGTTTCCTCCGCCCTCTGCCCCCGCGTTTCACCCTTCGTGTCTCATCCTCTCTCGGGCCCCGCCGCGTCCTCTCCCCCTCTATAATTTTCACCCGAATACCTGCTCTAATTATAGGTGTTTCGTCACGGCGGAGAGAGAGAGGATTCTCCCGTGATCGGTCGGTAGGTCGCGCGCGGCGATTCCCGCCGCTGTAAATCCGTTGTAAAGCATTTCATATCGTAAGATGATCCAAGGCAAGATTCGGCCACCGCGTTCTCCGTACCTTAGATTAGACACTTGCTCGCGGAAGGAATGAAGAATGCGTGCGCGACGAAACAACGCGGCTGGGAGATCCTCAGCGAAGATCGAGCGTGATCGTTGAAGTTTTTTTTATTTTTCTTCCTTTCGATAATTAGCGACCATTGCGGCTGTAATAATTAAAAGCAGACAGCGTATTTCTATCGTTCCTTTTCGCTCGTGCTACCATTGCGTATCTTCGTAAATCGAAGGAGAGAGACAAGTCAGACAAGGGTGGTGGTCAACGCGCCGTTCATTCGCGACGACCCGTTATTTAGCGGCGCGCCTAACCCGCGTGCAATGAGGCGTAGAATTAATTAAATTAATCACTCGATATAACCGTCATTACGTTATTACAAGGCGCGTGTTCTGGTTTATAGGTACTTGGGGCTGGAGCCGAGGCTGACATCCGGCCCGATCCAAGGGAGCGGCGTTGTCGACTCGCAGACGCAGATCGCCGGCGCGGGTGTAATCGGTCCGGCGAGCGCCGAAAAGAACTGTAAGAACGCGCACCTGACCGCCAAGCAGCAGGCAATATGCTCTCGCTCGCCACCCGTCCTGCAGGTATTTACCTCGTGGCGGCCCGGAGGGCCCTGCGGCTTCTCTTTTTTTTTCTTTCTCTCTCTCTCTCTCTCTTCTTTCTCTCTCCCTCTTGGATTAATGCCCGGAGAAGCACGCGGCTAATTCGATTCGCGGGACCTACGACCGCGTGCCGAACATCGGCCTTCGGTCGACCGGCCGGCTGAGATTTTTCGTCGAGTCGCTTCTGAGAAGGCTTTCGAACGGTTGCTCCTCGCCACTGCGTAATAAATGGATTAACGTGTCGTGATTAGTAGTTTTGGGCATTACCGGAGGAATCACGGAGGAATTATAGGGTTCGCGCTCTCTCGCGCAACGATAATCACCTCTCCGACAATTTTTGAAATCCGAGTTTAATCTCCGGGGAGAGGGGGGGGGAATCTCTATGAAGTAGCCACTGGAGACTCGAATTTTCGGACGAACGTTTCGACTATACTTTGTCGCGATTTTCGCGAGAGGTCAACGAACTTAATTGTGTACGCGCTTGGAATGAGAGAAATCGAGGCATTCGGGCGCGTTTCTTTACATAATTAAACGACTGTAGATCCGATTGTGATCCCTCTGTCCGTCGCGGAATAGAGAAAGCTCTCGCGACGGGACGCACATTGTGCGGCATCCAAACCAAAGATTTACCGCTGCGTTTACGGTGATATAATACAATAGGTAGGCACGAGCTCTTTAAGCGGAACAAATTTGTTTCTCGATCGGCATCGCGCGATTCAATCTCGACCGCTGCCCGTGACAAAACGGGCCGGACGTCGTCGTGCGGTTCGTGCCATCCCGAAATCGCGTTTACCTTTCCTTAATGCACAAAACGTGTCGGAGGGGTGAGCGGGTAAGGGGACGGTCGTCTAGGAATCTATCTAGGTACCTAGGTAAACCTGGGGAACCTCGAGGCATCGATATCTCTTTGAATGTCGCCGACAGCGCGGCAGTGCTGCTTTTCCGAGAGCGTAAGTTAACCGACAGAAGGGGACCAGGGCATGAATATTCATATGTCAATCCGGGTATCGAAGTTTAATTTTTTAACGAGCGACCAGACCCATTAGGAAACGGCTGAACGCTTTCCAACGATCTACGGAATGTTCGATGTATCGGTTACTGGCCGCATGGACTAGCCGCGATTTACCGTTTATTAAAACGCGCTGCCGTGGTTTTGCGTAAGCCGGGAATTTGTCTTATCGTTGGACGTTAGCTGGACGTTAAACGATCATTTTCATTTTAGTACTTTGTGCTTTTAAGCGATGACTCACACTCGTAGTAAAATGAGGAGAAAGCTGGCCGGTAAATTGCGAAAGAATAAGATGTTAAATGGAAGTTAATCCTATAAGCACACAAAATTAGATGAATATTATTAAAAATTAAAATATTCCGAAAATATTATTCAATTTTTAAATATTATTTTAATACTATGGGAATATTGTATTAATGTTATATGTCCGTTTTTACATAACATTCGTGGAATATTACGAAAATGTTCTACGAATATTAGTGTGATCAAAAATTAATGTGAATTATTCTGCATAAAACTTTTATATTCATAAACTTTATAATTATTACATTTAGAAATTATGATATTGCCAATAATTGAAAATATTGAAGTAAATAATATTATTTACTTCTCTCATATAATATTATCAGGAGTGGACTATAATTTACTATTTAATATTAAATAATATTGTAGCGCTTATAGGGAATGTATTAAGCAGAAAGTTTGTAGGAGTCTCAGCAGCAAGTCGTCGCAACAAATTTTTTTCTACTTTCACGTTTGCCATTGAACCTTTCATCGCGTGCCATCTTTTACGCGCACAAAAATACGATAATTCGATCTTCGAAGTTGGAGATGTGTTAAAAACGGGAAGAGCGCGCGCGGGCTTGTTTGAGCATCGGCATCGTGCTCGATGCGAGGGAGAAACGTCGCTCGAGAGTATCCGAAAGCGGTGTTCCTTTTGATTCTTAGCTTTCACCGTCTTACGCTTGCAGGCAGTCAGAGCGGGCGCTAGGCTCGCCATAGAGGAGTGTCAGCACCAGTTTAGATCAGCGAGATGGAACTGCACCGTCAGCCCGGAAAATCCCGAGAATGTGTTTGGCGGCGTCATGTTAGTCAGTAAGTACTCACGGTTCGATGCCTGACGCGGTTCGACCGCGCCGGATGCGTCGCTTCTCAGAGCTCGTTGCTCTCGCCGCTCTATACACTTGTAAGACCACCACATCAAGTACCACGAGTGGCGGCAAAAGAAATTCCGTTTGCGTTTCGCAGATAGTCGAGAGGCCGCCTTCATATACGCCGTATCAGCAGCCGGGGTCGCTTACAGTGTCACGAGGGCCTGTTCCAGAGGCGAGCTCACCGATTGCTCCTGCGACAATCGCGTGAGAGCGCGACGTCCGAACAATTGGCAGTGGGGAGGATGCAGCGAGGTGAGTGTCTCGCACGACGATTCTTTCGCGTATCTCCCGTACGTGCCTTTTTATCTACGCTCGACGTATCGGTTTCGCCATATCATTTTTTTCGCCGTGCCGAACGATGACGTGATATGCAAAACCTTTTATCTCGTATTACAGATCTTTAACCGATCAACTGTCTGCGTTTCTGTTTTATCCACGTTACCACTTGGAGATTTTTATTATTCACGAAAAAAGTGTCGGGAAAAAAAATAATTCGATATTAAATATTAAGTATTGTATATCAAATATCTTTGTTTCCACGTGACCGACGTGTTGCGTGTATCCCGCTCCAATATCGCGCCGCAAGGGGTTTGAGAGGGAAGGGAGGGGGCACGTGCATCTCGGTTAATTATCTGATATCTCTTTGCCCGCTGTCTCTGACCGGCGGGTCGTTTCGTCGCGAATTTTAATGCCAGCCGAAAACAAAGCTCGAGCAGTAAACGTATGCGTTTCATGCGAACGGCTGACCCCTTGTAGACATTGTCGGCTTACAAGGGGATTAAGGGAGCTAAGCTTGTTAAGTTGCAACAATCCACCGACCCTTTTCCCTTCTTCCCCCGCAATTCGGACACGTAACTTAGTCGGGCATGAGGAACGAGAGTTCGCGCAACACACGTAAGCGCGTGACACGTGCACAGATAGTTACGTATACGCGTCCGTCAGAGAGTATCTAGGACTCAAATATCTTTTGAATCGCTATGTAGATTTCTTTCAGGATTTATTAATAATAATAATATTAACTAATCATAATAAATATATTATTAACATAATATATTAATAATTTATCAATAATAATTATTAAATAGATTTTAGCCAGATACAGATTTAAAAATAATTTTTTAGATTTAGCCAGCAAATCGATTTCGCCGTTAAAGGCCACCGAGCCTAAATACATTTTTGTTTACTATCGTTTATATTAGCAAGAGAACCAAGCAATAATTACAAAATCCTTGCGACCATCAAAATAATTCTGCAAAACGCACAAACTGATTGTCAGAACATCGACATTTTTTGCAGCATTGCTCATCATGCTTGAGCGTTCTGCCTAATTGTTTTGACGACCCAACATCATTTTCAGATTTGTATCAAACTAAATTTTTTTAGATGCTTCAGTAAAATAGTTTTTTTCATGTATATGGGTTGATATTGAAAGATTATTATATAAAAGCATTTTTCAATGAAAAAAATTATTTTATCCAAAGAATTGTGTATTCCTTTTCTCTTTTCTCTCTCTCTCCCCCTCTTATTATTTCTCTTTTTCAATACCTTCGATGTCTATTTAATTATTATGTGAAATTCTATTATACAATTAATTTTAATATTTATTTCGTCAAGAAAATACTGTGACAGATATGTTAAAAAATGTCTCGTCTAGTCGCGAGAATTAGGACGTGAGAAAACGTGAAACTCGCGAGTGGGATGTATCTTAACGAGGGTGAGTTCGGTGGACAAATGTCTGGGATAACCGGCGACACGGAACTCGGAGGTAATGATGTTTGCTCGCTCTCTTGCCGAGCAGCCAGCAAGGGGGTTTCGCCGTTAAAGGCCATCGGACCTGAAGTTTTTGTTTTACTATCGTTTGTATTATTAAGCGGGCCTACCAATAATCACAGAACCCTCACGACCATCACGTAATATACGTCAGCTCGCTTTAGATTTAGTCATAAATGTGGATTTAATTTATACACGGAAAGAACAATTTTACTTAAATACAAATGTGAAAATAATTGTGTTGCGCCATTTACAAAATTGTATCGAATGTTTAACTTTGTTGCTGGAATGTCAAAACTGTTTGCAGCAACATTATCATGCTTGGGTATCCTACATAATTATTTTAATAGTCTAACATAAAATTATTTTCTCATCTGTAGCTAAATATTTAAATGCGTAAAATTGTTCATGCGGTATATAAATTAAAATAATTACATTAACATTATATTAATATAATTAATATATTCACTAATTAATATTAGTATTATAATATTAATTAACTAATATTATTTAATGTAACTATTAAAATTAGAATAATACTTTTTCAGATACGTTTAACATTTAATATAAACGATATAAGAACACGAAAATTTACCCAGAGAAAAGTTTATGTTTAAATTAATGTAATCGTTTTTTAACTTTTTTTTTTTATTTGAATTGAAAATACCTTTAAGAAAAATAAATATTGATTTAATTTCAAGAAATTACGTTATTAGCCTTTTAAAAAATAAATAATCTGTTCAAATTATTTAATTAAAACAAATAGTTTTTTAAATTTCTTTAATTTCTTTTTTTAATTTCTAATTCAAAAGAAATACTGACAAAATCTAAGAAATAATTTATTATAGTTTTGTTCTGGTTTTAAAAATATATTTCTTTTATTTAAAAAAAAAAAAAAAAAAAAAAAAAGGAGAGGGAGAGAGAGAGAGAGAGAGATAAAATTTGCTTTGCACAACCAAACTAGTTATAATTCCAACAAAAGGAACAATCGAACAATTTTTTCCAATCGAAGAAACTTTTCTTTAACCGTATAACAATGCACAAATTTCTCTGGTTGTAACAAATATTTTATGACTCGAAGAAACTTTTTTCTGGATGTATGTGCTTAAACCAAATCTAAACAGATTCATCGGCGATTCGAATGTCCTTAGTAATGAGGATGCAAATCGCAATGCATACGAATATATCAATACGGGCAAATTATAGAAGATATAAAAGAAAATATATCTACTTACATACTTGGTGGCCGCAAATAGATCGGTGATTCACATCGTGTCCTCGCTGCACTTTGAGAAGAAAGTAACGGCGTTCGAAATAAGCGGAGTGGATTTCGGAGGCTGCCACACAGAATCGTCGATACTGAAATAGCGATTGTTTTAATTCAACAGAAGTACTGACAAAACGGACGTTATACAAAACAAAATATATTTACATACCTGGCGGCCGCAGATAGATCGTTGATTCACATCACGCCTTCGCTCCGCACTTCGAGAAAGTAACGGCGTTTGAAACAAGCGGAGTGGATTTCGATGGCCGGCACAAGGAGGCGTTGATACCGAAGTGGCGGTGTCACGCGATATTTATCGCACTCGCGCACGTAAATACTCGACGCATTATGATTTCTTTTTCGCGATTCAAGATCATTCGCGCGCGAGAGGTTCGTTCTTACGCGACAACAATCGCGGTCTGTAAACGACGCGAATGCGACGAGTTCGTTGTAGCGCGTAAACTTAGTAGTGGTAAATCGAAAACTTATGCCGAAAATACAAAGTCCAATGTAGAAAAACAGAAACTATATATATATATATTGCGTTCCGAACAAAGGATTGCGTCGGCAATCCTAACTGCGCTTCTTCACGCTGCACACAATCACGGTACGCGGCTAATCGGCGAATCCAGCGACAAATCCGCGTCTTACAATTTCCGTCGCGGGGAAGTAATGGCGGCGGATTGGCGGAAAGCATTTCGGGCGATCGAGATCGTTACATTGACGCGTAATAACTGTTGCACGATAGACGCGACCATGCGTACGAGCGCGTATACACGTCCGGCGCTCCGCAAGACAGAAGAAGGGGATTTTTCTTGCGCGATATTCCTTTTGAACGGTAAAACGATACGCGACGAACACGGTGCGGTGGAAGCGCGTCGCGAGGAAGTCCGTTACCGACCCCGGTTCGAGAATCGCAATCGTCAGGTGTCGCGATTCTCGATATATCGACGCGACGCGGCGCGGCGTCGACCCAATCGCAGCTGTTTGTAATAATAATCGCGCGGGACGGATGGAGGAATTCGAATCCGCGACTTGTCTCGTGAAAACGATTGCGAAACTCGAAATCGGAGCGTCGAGATTGCCAACATATTAATCGCAATAACTAAACATTTATGATTAAAGCAGAATATTTAGAATGTCCTGGTAAGGCGAATATCTTGATAATAACGAATTATTTGCAATATATATTTTGTTTATCGCCAGTACTTATGATTTGTTACTACTATTAGTAATTTTAATATATATAATTTTTTAATTTAAATTAAAGTCAAGTTTTCTATAATGTATCTATTTATTTATACTATTATAAAGTAATTATTTTATTTTATTTTTAGAAATTATATTTATAATAAATGTATTATATTATTAAATTATATTAATAATTTTTTAATTACCAATTTTAATAACTACACATGGTTGAATATTCGAGAAGTATATGTTTCAGTAGATATTAGAAATGATTGAAATAACAAACTACTTGCAATAATCTATTGCAAAAATTATATTGGAATTTTTTTTCTGAGAATTGAAGCGATATCAGAAGATAGAGGCATGCGATTTTTCTAATCACACTAATTAAGTGTGACATACGTATGAGAATGAAATATGAACTTATTTATTATATTGCTATCGTTACCGCAACAGAATGTTATCGAAGACCCTCGGTGACTTGACTACAGCGGGTTGTCGTCGATAAGTCGACGCGCATGATGCCACTCGAGAAAGAGAGGGAGAACGGTGATACTCGAGGGGAAGGATTACGTTTAGACAACATCTGACAGCAAAAGCAAAGAGGGGCCATGGTATAATCTCGGATTGCCGACGTGTATCGAGAAGCATCTGGAAACGGCGAAGAGGCACTCTATTAAAATAAAAAATATTATAAATACGGAAAACTGTTAAATATAAAAAATAATATTAATCCCACAATGCTACTGTAGATGAATTTTCATCCTAGTGCTAATTCAAGTTTAGTACAGTTTTTGTATTGTAACATTTTGATAGTTTCAAATAATATTTAAGATTTTTTTACATTAAAATAGTGTTAGTTCAGTTATTCTAACATCTTACAAATTACAAAGTAAAAATAAATATAAAAAAATTTTTTTAATAAAAAATAATTATGTATAATTTATGAATTTTTAGCTAGAGTAGCATCAACGCCAAAAAATATGAGTAGCACTCTACGGTTAATATAATAATCTTATTACCTTCTTTATATTATATTACTGCACTGAGAGAGAAAGTTGTTAACTTGACTAAATCTTTCAACTCAATTGAATTTTTTCAATTCAAGTGTTTATGTATTTGACTTATATATATAAAATACTTGAACTGAAAAAATTCAATCGAGTTGAACAATTTAGTCAAGTTAACGACTTTTTTTCTCAGTGTACGTAAATACTGAAGCAATGCAAAATTATTTCATAAAGCTGAACATGAAATTCTCCGAATTCTACATGTCGAAATTTTTGATGATGTGCATTTGGTTTAGCTCTCCAATATTCAGCGCAAAATTTGTGGCACCGCGTACTGTACATTCGTAACCATGAATCGCGCGTAAAGCTGCCTAAGGAAGTTTCAAAGCTGGGGGTCTTTAAGGACCCGCGCGAGATCTCCTCAGCAGGCTTAGGACCTGTTCGCTTAATCTCCACGGCCGTTCTCTCGGCTCGTTGCCGCGAAGCGAAGAGAAGCTGGACGATGCAAAAATAAAAAGATCCAAGAGAAAGGTCATTTCTGGAGGACATCCAACTCTAGATGTTTGTCGGGAGTCCTCAACGCGTCTCAAACTTTTTAATTAGTTCTTAAAGTTTTTTAACATCATTTAAAAAAATGTAATGAGAAACGTATTCTTCTGCAGGATATACACTTCGGAGAAAAGTTTTCGCGCGAATGGTCCGAGGGCGGAGAGGAACCGGTGAAGGAAGGTGTTCTGTACGGGCCAAAAGGGTTGGCTGGCCAGCTGATGAGGAAACATGATAGCGAGGCCGGTAGACGCGCCATTCGCTCCAGGATGCAGCGCGTTTGCAAATGTCACGGTAAGCAGCAACTAGAAGCACTCTCCGATGTTCGTTTCTCTGCAAACAGTGACGCAGATACTGACTTTTTATGAACAATAAATAGTCATAAAATTAATTATCCGGATATTAGAAGTTCATTTTATGTTAATTTCATCAAATATTAATTTCTTAAGAACAACTCCTTTAAAAGTGGAAACCCTTGTCAGTGATGTGTTTCCATCAAAAGTAACTCTCACACACATTTTTAGACTTATGTAAAACAGATAAAGATAAGTAGTATCGGCGCTTTGCTGTAATTGTATTTAAATATATCTTTTAATGATTTTGTTAATAACAAATCAATGGATTTTTTTAGTTTGAACATACGTTTACTTTCGATGGAAATATATTACTTAACAAGTTTTAACTTCCAATCGAACATTTTTTAATTTCTAATATTTCATAAATTTGTAGCAAATAAACTTCCACGATTGATGCCACTTCCTCGTCTCTTTCTCATCTTCACTTTCTTCTATTACGACAGGCATGTCTGGCTCGTGCAGCGTGAGCGTGTGCTGGAGAAGACTGCCGTCATTCCGGGCGGCCGGAGTGGCCCTAGCGGCTTTGCACGAGGGTGCCGCTCTGATGCGACTGGCGCAACGTGGCGGTAGAAGACCAGCCAGGCTCAGACCGGCGCGTCCCGATCTTAAACGGCCGAACAAGACGGATCTGGTTTATCTCGAGGACAGTCCTGATTATTGCGAAAGGAATCTCACGTGAGTTTTAACTCGCACCGCGCGAAAACACTTCTCTCAACTTGGACATGTTGAACTCTCTTCAGTATAGAATTATCTATCAGAAACGCAGATATGATCGCACGAAACGCCTTATATCCTAAAAAAAAAAAATAGAAATAACATGTTTTATTCTGTTGTACTAATAAAAAGAAGAAAGTTGCATCAAGTGCTTGTTAATATACGTTTGAATACATATATTCTTAAAAAAAAAAGAGTTGATAAAGTGTTTCAATAAACTGATTACTATATCACTAATTGATGATATTTTACCAGTTAACACTTTATCAATTTTTTTGTTAAAGAAAGAAGGTTTGGGTAAAATATCTAAAATTTTAGCTAGATACAGATATAAAAATAATTTTGTTAAGTCACCAAAATAATAGTCCATAAAATAAAATAATTAACTATAATATATAATAAAATAATTACACTTAATATTATATATTAATAATTTGATGCTTAAATCAGTTGCTAAAACGTCAAAAGCATTGCTCAATGTATGCTTGAATGTTCTACATAATTATTTTGATGGGATCTCATAATTTTATTTTCAAATTTGCTAAAGCTCAATCTAGCTTATTAGATACTTTAGCAAGACCGTTCTTTCCATGTAAAAGAAAATGGTGAAAAAACCAATGTTTCAAATTTTTCATATCATTTCATGGTGAACATTATCGGCACGTTGAAAACGAAAGTTCAATATGGGATCCAAGGGATTAATTTCAGGAAATTCTCTCGACGCTGTTGTCGGCATCGTTTTTTTCTGTTTCGTGCCATATTATCACGCTCAACGACATCATAATTTTCGTTCTCTCTCCGTAGGCTCGGTATTCCTGGCACGCGAGGAAGAGTGTGCAATCGGACGTCTCTTGGTCTCGACGGATGCCGGCTGCTGTGCTGCGGCCGGGGCTACCAGACGCGAGTGCGGGACGTCACCGAGAAATGCAAGTGCCGATTCGTCTGGTGCTGTCACGTGAAGTGCGAGATGTGCCGGCACACGCGGGAAGAGCACGTGTGCAACTAAGCGGCAGATGCATTCCGGGGTTCCGGCCTATCTGCAAGAACGCGCTCGTTCTTTACGTTCGGATTAATTATTCATTGCCACTTCGCGTTGGTACATCCGCAATTAACGCCGCGAGAGGCTACACAACGACACGTTATGTCGATGCGGTTTCCGCCTGACGGTCGCATAAATCGCAAGCACCGTTCTTCAGCAATATCGCATAAGAATAATAAAATGCAATACGAGAGCGTTCGCTTGTGCTCGAGGCCTTTGCTTTCGCGAGAAAGAGCAGAAAACGTATTTATTTGAAAATGGTCGGTGTCAATTGCATCTTTCACTAATGTCCATTTCAACTAATGTATTTCGATTAACTTTGATCTCGATTTAATTTACTCTTTATCCTTCTCTAGTTCTAAAATTAGAAAAAGATAAAAATTAAGTTAATCTAAGATCAAAGCTAATCTACATTGGTGGAAATGAACGTAAGAGCGACTGTTTCACCTTCATTTATATTTATATGAGTCATCGATTTAAATAAATTTTAATCTTAGATACTTTTTACCTATAAACTCAAGCGAAATTGCCCATGGCAATCAAGATTCTCGGTATTATAACGTGTAATGATACGTCTGCGAGGTTGCTGTTGCGTGGCTTATCATCACCGTTTTGACTGTCAGGTGCCACGTCACTTGCGCGAACGCTAATGCATCGGAAGCGAATGTGTTATTTTAATTTACATTTAATCGTTTAATTTTATCTCGACCCGGACGCACCGCGGAGGTGAGGAATTATATTCCAGGGACACGTTGCATGCATGCTCGCTCGCTTTGCATCATCGTACTCGCGCGATCTGACGATCCGAGTTCTGAACGTAAACGTACACGGTACGGCATCATGTTTCCCTCATCTCTTTTCCGACTCTATTATATACATATATACATATATATATATTTATTTATTCGATATAGCTGTATATGTATCTCTCATATAATTAGTACGCATTCTTTTTATAGCGAGAATCGAGTGATAGAAGGTTTCGTCGGAATTTTATCTAGATTTCTCTTCGTGACATATTTATGCATCTCGCGACGCTCGACATCGCGCCCTGATGTGCCAATTTACTATTTCTGCGTACGAGAGAAGGAGAGAATAAAAGCCCAGTGTGTAAGAAAATGAGTGAGTGAGAAAGAGAAAAAAAAGCAAACGAGAGTGTGCAAAGGGGAGCAAAAACGTAATAGACCACGCGCGTCGATTACTTTTTTTCCCTTCTCCTGCTCTCGCACACTCGCGTACAATACGCGTGCAATTGCGCGACGAGTGTCCTATTTATATCGAGGTAAAGACCTCCGCACGGTGTCTCGTAGGTATCTCATACTGATGTCGTATGTATATTGATGCTCTCTAGTGCATAGAACCTTCTTTTCGCCTAATTAAAGAGCAACGTAGCGAGGAGTCGGGCCACGGGAGAAAGAGCGATTGCGAATTATGAGGCGATCCACCTCGCGAGCGAGACGAATCCGCCTCGGGATCTCAGGAGCCCTTGACTCGCATGAATCGGGAACAATACTGCCAATGAATGTAAATATCGTCTCACTGTTTTTTTTTTTTTTCCCTTTCTAGACTCTACGCTCGTAATCGTCGTTGTATATACATAAGCGTTTTCGTCGGCTTCGTTTAGGGAAATCTTTTTGCGTTGCGTCTTTTTCACAGTTCACACAAAATACTCTTCTATCTCATCCGGCGATGTTATCTTTCGCTGTCACTATTTTATATATATTTAATACGATGATAATACGACCGCTTTATCGCATGCCAGCGCCAGTTAAGTCGGCAGTCTAGTCATTTACGAATTTTCTGACCCCCCCCCCATATCAGCGGATACACTACGCTCACAACGAATTACACGCGAGATTTCGCATTTTCTTTGGCCGAAATCGTAATAGCATAACGCATCGCGCAATTATTATTTTGAGAGACGTAGATATATGCTTAATTATTTTGTAGCTATAAATATTAAATATTATGCAATGTCTTATAAACAGAAATTTGCAGTTTCTCAAATAATCTGCTGAAATAATTTACTCGAATTATTCGAATACGTTATATAGTACTATTATATATGCACATGCATGCACGTATAATGGTACTATGCACTTGATATACTATGCAATTATAGAACCATGTTTCAAATGTACTATGAAATTTCTGCGAATATGAAACTGCTCCATAAATTAATGAATGAATGAATTAATTAATGACGCTTATTCGATGAATTCTATAAGGTCTTTGAATTTTCTAAGATATTTCGCATTATTGCGAATTTACCATTATATGAACATAAACATTATTTCAGGTTGCATACCTATTATCTCTCTTATTTGTTTAGGATACGGCCTTAAGCAACGCATAGTAGATATCGCGATTCGTCCGTAATATTGTAAGAACTTAGCGATAAACGTAAACACGAGAGAATACGCTCGTGCCAACGACATACAGAATTCAGTATTGTGACAAACTGTAATTTATTTTCTTCACGATAATACATCACACTTCATTAGACTCGTAGTCTTTTCAGTCAAGTTATGAGAAGGTGTTCTCGTAATAATAATAATAGTAGTAATAGTAACGGTTTCTTCGCTAATTATGAGATAAAATCTAGTTCGTAAAATCTTTGTATTCGTATGTACCTGTATTCTCTACGTGCATTTATATATAAATATATAGATATATATATATATGTACGGAAATGTCCACGCATGCGTATATCGAGTAGAATTTCGAAACACGTTCATTCCGTATATCGTCCCTTCGATGTTTGCACTTTGTTAGCCGTGATGAGATATCGTGCGACGAATGCACTGCTCGTACAGACAATCCCGAGGATTATACCTACTAGAAGGCCGACAACGAATTGAATATCCTCCATGAGTGTCCTCGCCTGACTCATTGGCTTATGGAACTTGCCGATATCGTCATCTTTCGTCCTTGCGACATAGCGCAGCCAGTAGACGAGCCTATCGGAGGGCGGGTTTAGTCTATCGCGTATCGCCATAAAGACCTTTCGTGCATTGTCAAAGTAAACCACCGTTTCGAGAATCTCGTGCACCATCTGCGCGATTTCCTCGGCTGAGACATGATCGTTCGTGGAGCGCGCGAAACCCAACTCGACTGCGCGAGCAGTATTACGAGACTCATGGGCGTTCCTTGGCAGACATATCACGGGTGCCCTGTGAAAGGCAGTTTCCAGGAATTCCGTATCGGTACAATGACTCAACACCACTCGGGTTCGGCTGTAACCTGTAACAATAAGGCAACAGTATTAAGGTGAAGAGAATGCCTCCACGCCATTGCCGCATTATCCTCTCTCGCGCGATTATTCAATTCAATGGCGCTTTGAAGAGCTCGCATTCGCGAGGCACGTATTTCACTTGTGCACAAGTAAACGCTTAGACATTGTTTTCATTTACTGTGAAACGTATTGTGCCGTAAAAGAGATGCGGGTTCCTCAGTTAGAATTCAACACTGTATTCGTAAAATTTAAAAGTTTACGTCTTTAGAAAATTTACATAATTTATAATTTTTATGCTCAATTCTCATTTTCCTAAAAAAGATCCACATCTTTAATATATAATTTATATTTTACCTATGAGATCTTGCCGGTCGACATTAGCTTCAATAAAAAGATTTTTTGGCCTGTCAGCATTTGCATTACTCTCACTCATCCATACGACAGCTTGACCTTCTCTGGCTTGAGGCAATATCTCTGCTAATTCTCGTATCAACGTACCGTAACGCTCTTCTAAAAGAACAACGATAGTACCGGTTCTATATTCGAGTAATAAATTATGCAGGGGATGAGGTAAGGGATTTGCGCCTCTGCAGTGATGACAACCGACCTAAAACCCATTTTAAATCCATGATAAATAATAGTTTTACGACAGTTCACAAAGAAATGTTGAATTAATTTAAAAAATAGTAACAGACTACAGGATTAACGTGCATTTTACGTACTTCTACAAATAGCTCTGTTAAAGACGCAAAATCAGAACGTAACACTCTATCGCCTCCCCAAAGCACTAATCGAACATTTGAATAAAGATGTTCCAAATCGATATTGACAGACGATAGAGATTCAACCGCTAATCGTATAGCGGGAATTAGATAATTGTTTTTAACATCCGAAAATATGGATCTCTTTAATAAAATTGTTTTTGAAAAGCTCGACCAAAATCCACCATTGTGCACTGGCAGGCCAACGTTAGTGCATTCAAATGCATACAGTTCTTCATCTGGATTCTGTATCCAGATTACTGGAATGGATTTAATATGTTTCGCAAGTGGAAGCAAACACCCATCGTGTCTAAAAAAAGAAACATTGCAAAAGTATGCATAAAAGTATATGTACAAAATATTAATATTTTATTAATTTTAGAGTACTTGTATTTCCTTTACATTAGCAATATTAATATTCTGAAAAATTATTCACAAAATTAAAAACTTTTTTTACATTTTATTATTTACTGTGTAAGTTGTAAGGTATTAGAATAATTTAACAATCACTATTTTAATGTAAACAAAATTCTATTAAATGTAACTTTGAATTATCAAAATTTTAATAACAAAAACTGTATTAAACTTGAATTAACAATTGAGAAAATTTTGCCATAGTAACATCAGGAATAAATTAATGAATTCTACACCTTTCAAATGCATGATAATATAATTGTAAAATTAAACTTAAGATTGATATACCTTAATGCTGGAAATATAGTGAATGTGGCCTTTAACTCCCATATTTTCTTCATTGTATTCACATCCTTAAAGAGACTCTCACATGTTGCTAGTGCATATTTGTTGGCATTCATCGACTTATTAATATTAACGTTTAATTGCAGTACTTCAACATCGATCAGTTTATTATAAACATTGCTGGCAGCATATGTCGGTATTATCAATGTTGTATCAAATCCCTCATCTGATAAGGTATTAGCCAACAATGATAGATCATATACATTTTCAAAAGCGACTACTAGAGCTGACAGAGGAGGAACTGTCAGAGTTGAGCTACTTGCACATTGAAATAAATAAAAACATGTGTACAAGCCAATTAGTCCCAACATTATAATTATGATTGTATAAAAAATATTTGTTTTGCTCGGATTTTTAAAGCTTGAACGAGTAGCACCTAAAATTTGATTAGATCATTAATCTCTTCAATATAAATTTTCCAAGAATTATGATTGCATATACATGGTGTATATCTTTTTAGGCAATTGTCAACATCACAGTGAATAAAGATTCAAATTTACTGGTAAATTCTTAATAAAAGATATTGCACTTGATCCAGAATTTTAGAATCTAAAAAGAAACAAGCAAAATTACATCCAAAGTAAACATAGAAGACAACACATACAGTAAAACACATCTAAAGAAAGTTTTATTTCTCTCAAGAGTGTAGCACAATTTACCTCTTTTTTTATCACTCTTTGAGGTCCAAGCAGCCTGTACGATCTTTTTATCAAGATTTCATGATCTTGGTGCATCAAACTCTTTTAGGATCCTAGCTTCAAACGGATTCGCACAAACCTCAATCCAGGAATTATCACCGGCTTTTCGGAATTCGTCTCATCACATTCATGCGGCGTCCTAAGGATCGAGTGAGGATCTACAATTTCACAGGGAAACTTCCAAAAGTGGTCGTCTCTGACGCCGCGTGTACAAACGCGAGCGGAACACGGCGCCGCGCGGCGTATGAATAACTCGTATCCGAACGCAGAACGTTCGTGAGGCGTCCACGCGCACGACAGACCGCGTGGGGTCCTATCAGATTCGTCTTGTCAGAATCGCCTTGGTACCGCGACCGACATTCTCCGGCGCGAGGCGGGAGAGATATACGCCGCGACCACCGATCCACACCGATCATAAGTACATATCTCATTATCGCCACCACGTGACAATTGGAATGAAAATCAAGGGCAGTCGGGGGTGCGAAGACGGATGGTGCGGGTGTGAGGAGGTTATGGAACGGTGTCTTACCTGTTTTCCGTACGCATGCGCACAAAGCGAATTGGTTAAGTCCAAAAGCACCAATCACGTTTGATTATACTGCTTTATTCTGACGACTGTCGCGCGCGCACCACTACCACAAGAACTACGCGGACGACTACTTCTTTTGCATCTGTACGATTTGTACGACTTTGTTCGTATAACCTCAATTCCTGTTTAACTGTCAAGTTTGGCGGGCTTACACGGTCGAAGCAGGTCGGAGTGAATTCGAAGCATACGATGGCTACGCCTCCGAATACCGGACTGTCCTTTGGCACTCTAAAACCCACGACAGGTACGAATGTTTTCTGAACGAAAGTAAAGCATTTTTTCGCGCTTTTGCCAATTTGTGAGATGACACCCAGTATTTTTACACGTGTTAACTTTGGTATTGCAGCACTCACTGGTCTGACTTTCGGTACTCCGACTACCATGGCCACTGGGGCTGGTTTCGGTCTCGGCGGTGGTATAACCGCGACGACCACGTCCATATCGACTGCGTCGAGCCTGCCGAGTTTTACGAATCTTGCGAGCAGCGGAACGACCATGTCCGCGGCAACGGGACTCTCGTTCGATCCCACGAAAGCGTCCACTAGCGCGACTACGGGATTCCCTATCATGACAACCACGGCAGCACCAGGTTTCAGTTTTGGGGTCGGGGCATCAAAACCTATGACAGGTATACACTATTTTCTAGAACACAAAATAGAATTTGCTTTCTTACAATATAAGAAAAATACTACATATGTATTACACTTTCAAGGATCTACCAGCTTGACCTTTGGTACTCCAAACACCATGACCACTGGAACTGGATTTGGTCTTGGCAGTACAATTGCGACTACAACATCTACAACGAACGTACCAAGCTTTAGCCTTTCTAGTAGTACAGCACCAGTGGCATCTACGGCGCCAGGACTTTCATTTGACGCCGCAAAAACGGGTACAACCACAACCTCAACTACTGGAGGATTTGCTCTTGCGACAACTACAGCAGGATTTAGTTTTGGAATGGGAACATCAACAACTACCTCCACAGGATTTCCTTTGAGCAAAACTACTTCTGCTGTTGTTGCAACAAGTCTAGCAGCACCTTCCACTCTTACTTCGTTAGGTACCACCACTACGTAAGTAATGTTAATCACAAAATTTGTTTTAAGTGATCAATTTTTGCTTATCACCAATAAGAAATTTGATTATCTCATAGTTCAATTTTAGCTAACTACAAACATCTTTTATTGCAGCGTTAGTTCCGCGACTGGTATTCAATCAGGGGCTATTAATTTCTGTCAGCTTGAAGAATCTATTAACAAATGGACCTTAGAGTTAGAGGAGCAAGAAAAAGTATTTGTGAATCAAGCAACACAAGTTAATGCTTGGGACAAATTGTTAATAACAAATGGGGAGAAAATAGTAACATTGAATCAAGAAGTTGAAAGAGTGAAAATTGAGCAGCAGCAATTGGAGCATGAACTGGATTATGTTGTAAGTTATATTTGTACATTTGCGATTGTATAAACATGTTTATATAATATTAACATAAATAAATTTAATTACTAAATTTTTATTTAATTAATTAATTATTTACTAAATTACTAATTTACTAAATCAATTATTAAACTTTCATCAAATTCAAATAATTGTATCATTCACAGGTTGGACAACAGAAAGAGTTGCAAGAATGTTTAGTACCATTAGAAAAGGAGCTAGCATCTCTTTCTGTTTCTGATTCCGATCGAGAGTACACTTATCAATTGTCCGAGAATCTCGATACCCAGTTAAAACGCATGTCAGAGGATCTGAAAGAAATAATAGAACATTTGAACGAAGCGAACCGTGCTCAGGATTCCAGCGATCCGATTGTCCAAATTGGAAAGATTTTGAACGCGCACATGAATAGTCTGCAGTGGCTGGATCAACAGACAGCCATGTTGAATCAGAAAATACAACAGATTGATCAAATACATCAGAGTTTCAGGCAAGAAAGCGAACAGAATTTACATTTAGCTTACAATTAACTTTATGCATTGATTTTATATATATAAATTTGTAAGAATTATTTTTCAAATGTGACGTAGCTTATTTAATGAGAAGTCCCTGGGTGAATGGATATGATGTATGAATGAGAGTCTTGAGAAATATAAATATATTTTGCATTTAGGTACTATATATTTTATACTATATTTAAGTTTCTTCTCTCAAGAGGCAATCGCAGGTATAAAATAATGCATCTTAATGTGATCTCCCACGTCTAAAGTTAGCTTCACCATCTTCTCATTCAACAAGTGACACTTAACGCTATCTGGATGGAGAATATCCCAACCCAGAAACATAGCGAGCTTTTTTATGCTAACTATCGCCGAAATATCGTCGTTTTCCTGTCCCTCTTCATTTTCCCAGACTTCCAGTCCTTTAAAATGAGTGGACACAGTAGCGTAGTCCACCTCGACCTTTATTATCAGTGTACCGCATTTATTGGCCATCACTGTCAACTGGTTACTCATATTTTTCATTCTGTCCAAGATGTGCCGTATGTACTTTAACTGCGGGAGTTCCACTGATATCTGGAACAAGGTTCTACTTCTACTGAATCAATCAAACATTTTTTAAGCAATCTCTAAATGCTCAATTATATTGTACAATTATATCACAATTAAAAACTAGAAAAGGCCAACAAATGTAAGATTTTAATGCTCAATAATATTTTTATGTGATTTTATATTTTCTAGTTTTTTAACTTGCATGCTGTTACTTTCAATTATTTTAAATACAGTTCTTAAGTTAAATTGGAATAGTAATATCACAATATTAAATTGAAAATCAATTACAATGTAATCTTATCTCAATTGTATTTGTATAATTATACAATATTCCTCTAAACAATTTAATTCAAAACGAATTTAATATATTTGACAATCACTAATATTGTGCAATATTCGAATTTGTTCAATAATATTGAGGGTATAGGGACTGCTTTACAGAATATGGCTATACCTACATCAAATCTGGGAACGTCTGGCATTTTGTGCTCTGGCCACTCTCTGCGGGGTATGAGCTTCACAGGCACGTCGTGTACGCACTGTCGGGAATCGATGGACATCGAGGACAGATCAATATCGAATGTTAAACAGGGCTGTCGCTTGTTCGTCAATTTAATTTTCGCGCTCCTCGCACTCGTCGTTATCCTCAGGCTATTGAGGCTTCTGGCGAGCATGGAGGCATCGAACTCCAAATAGATCTCATTCTCCTGTTCGGACACACCGCTCATAACGTACTCCGCGAAGAAGTGCTGCTGCGAGAGCACTGCCCAGAGCACGGGTTCACGCTCGTCACCGACGTTGAAGCACAATTCGTCCACTGTCAATCGCAACACGCAGTACTTCGCCATTCGAGATATAGTACTGATAATAGCTGAAAAATACCAAAGACATTTCACAGTTAATAAGGGAACTTTGTGGAATTGAGATTTGCATTTAGCATCCTCGACGTCCGTGCAACGAGGTTAGAAACACAAAATTTGAACTTTACACGTAAAATCCCGCATGGCACCCGCGTCCACCATTCTGCATCTAAACTTCATTTTTAATCAAATCATCCGTTTGTCGTTGACACCTCTATATTACGTTGCAAAATATGGTATCGAAGGGATGCAAAATTGGCGCGAAAAACTCGCCGGTCGATCATAACCAAACCAATGGCTGAGTGATAGACATTCATTTGTCAATTTTCCATAATGCTATTTTTTCCTTACTTGCTCTTCTTAAAATGAAGAAAAATTACGTTTATACATAAATACAATGCATATATATATATATGTGTGTATTTATATATTGTTTTTTCCTTGGTAAAAGAAATTCAAATGATATGTAAACAAACATTTGTTTTTACATTAACATCTTTTTGTTTTATTATTGATATCAATTAGAGATAAATGATGTTTTGAACAGGGACAGGATTTTGCTCTATAAATTCAATAAACAGACATTTTGTTTAAGCTGGTCTCATCATCATTTTCGGTTAGTTTTTTTTGTAAACTAATTAAATTCAAAAATAGCCAATTACATAATTTTAAATTGATCGTATTATTTTGTTTCTCATGTCCAGTTCCTGCAAATTATGATTTATATGTAAAATATTGAATACCTTTAAAATTAATAATGAAATAACTTTTTAATTAAACTAATTAAAAGAATTAGAGAAGATAAGTTTTAAAATTTGCAATTGGCAATCCATAAATTTAATTGATCGATTAAACTAATCGAAGTTGGCGAGATCCTCTCCTATAGCAACAATTAAATTTATTTTATCCTTTTTCGAAACGAGCACTTCTTCTGCTGCCGTTGGCAATGTAGAAACTCCGCGTTAAAGTATTACCGATGGTACAGAGGTTAATCGCTTGGAAAGTGGAGGGGAGAGGGGCTACGTGATCGACCGGGTCGACTTCCGCGTCGGTGACTCGGTCCACGGGAAGTTATCCTACGCGAGATAAGCGTGCTGGTGGCGTGTGGCGTCGCGGGGAACGATTCACGTCTCTGGCGTCTCGTATAATCCTAATTTGTGGAGAGCTCGCGAGGCTCGCCGGCGGGATCGCCGAGGTGATCGGTCGCGAGTGGATCGTGTCGCGAGTGCGATCAGCAATTCGCGTGGGACGCCGACAAAGAGCGTCACCTATTCCTCCCCCACGGTCGAGGGGCTCGCGTCGCGTCTCGATTGTTCCGAGGGTGGAGAGCGGCCATATTGTTTAAATCGCTACGTGTCCGCCACTCGCGCGGGGTTACGTGATACTCGGATGTTCACCCCGAGACGATGCGGCAATATGCTTCTCATATGTAAAGAAAGGTGAGTGCACATACGTCGCCTTTTACGTACTACGTGACGATACCCGCGACGAAGGGATTGACGCGTTCGCGAAACTGCATTCCTCCCTTCTCGTATACACGCGTACCTTTCCCCCTTTTCTAGCGCATTTAAAATTAGGTAAGTCTATTATTGGGACGTTTTTCGGCCGTGGCGGAGGCCGAGATCGATGTAAACCTCGCGCCGAGTGCGAGAGACGCGTCCGAGACAGTTTGCTGTCGCACGCTCCTCTGTTCCTGTGTTTTTTTTTTTTTTAAAGGTGACGTTTTTTGGCGGGAAGAGAGCGCGGTGGAGTCGGACCGACAGCCGTCGTCCGCGAGCGAGACGCTCGTGGACCCGCGATGCATCGTGAGCGGGTATATGAGAATTCCCGCATGCATACGACGATTTTTGTCACGTCGTTGTCACGGCCGAGTTACGAGCCGCGCGAGGGACGCTCCTCCCGCGTGCATCGCACGCGAGTTACATTTCGTCTTATTTTGTTGTCTGTTGCCAGTCACAACTTGCGACGTAAGCGCGCCCGAAGCTAAGAGAAAGGCTCCGGAGTGACAATAACATATCTTTGCGCCTTGTCAAGGTGAATTCGACGTCGCTTGTCGATGCTTCCGAGGCCTATTGTTGTTGCTCCACTATACGATTATCATCGTCGTCGCGTTGTGTGTCATTTGTCTCGTGGCCGATTGTTTTTGCCACTGTCGGTGTTGAGGAAAAATTAAAATGGAATAGAAATGTTTATTTAAAGGCTGTATCTGTAAAAAGTATTATTTGAAATAAGTATTGTGTAATAAATATAAAAGGAGCAAATAGTATTTAACATTTATATGTGCGTTTACCTGAAATAAAATATCTATTTTACATTTTGATATGCAGGGTTGGGTAATTAGTAGCTAGTAATTAGTAACTAGTTAAAAAGTTAAAAGTGTAATGAAATTAATAAATTAACTTTTAACTTAATTTTAAATAATTAATTTTTAATTTGTTGTATTTAAAATATACATATAATATAAATTTTAATTCAATTTATTCACTTTTTTCCCAAGTTGAAAATTTATGTAAAAGAAAAAAATTATAAAAGAAAAAATACATTTTCGCATAAAACGATCTTTATAATTTCATATAAATTTAATTTACAAATAATATATTAAGTTTACTTGATAATCCATGGTAATTGTTTTGAGTAGTCTAATTTTTAAAATGTATGAATTTCTAATTTAATATGAATAATGCTTTTCAAAATTTAATTTAACTTAATTTAATTTCAATATAATTTTTACCTAATTAGTTTTTGTTTATTTAACTTGTAACATAATTAATTTTGCAAACCATTTAACTTAATTGAGTTTAAAAAATATATGATTTATCCAACCTTGTCTTAAATAAGTTTTCTCTATTTTTTTTATTATTTATTGTTTTTTTTAATTCTTAGGAGTACAAAATAGAAAATAGTAGTACTAAAATATATGTTGTATGTTATGAATATACAGATGTAACTCATTTTTTTAAAAACATGTTTGTTCAATTGTCATTAGTTACCAAGTAACTATGTAATTATTTTAATTTCTTACAATTATTTTTTACTTTGTATTTTTTCTTAAAAATTAAAAATGTAGTAAATGAATAATAGAAAATAGAAAAGTTTATTTATCCATGACACATCGAAATATAAATATCTTGTTTTAAGTGACTGTATGTATAAACGTTAAATAATATTTTTTTTTATTTACTGCACAATTTTCACATTTACTACACAAAATGTTTCAGATAGTATTATAGATACATTCTTTAAATAAATATTTCTGTTTCAACAATTTCCTATTTCAACTATTTCTCCCAGCGATGTTTACCGCACAAATTCTCAATCTATTTTAGAATGCATAGAACATTTTAGAATGCATCGCGTTTGTCGATAAATGCCTTATATATATATATATATTCGCATTTGTACGTGACTATATATATATATATATTCGCATTTGTACGTGAGGGCAAGTTTGCAAGTTTCGTTTGTGGAGCGAAATTGGCGATTGACCATTTTTATATTTGGAGTATCATTTTGTATCTTTATTGTCATATTGAAACAATGAATTTTTTAAAAATATCTGGAATAATTTTTTATGAGATTATATATCATGCATTTTTTTATTTAGTTTTTTTATACGGGTACACGATTTTATTGATCACGTAGGTGTATAAAATTTTTTTTATTTTCCGCGAATATTAGTTTGCAGAAAAATTAGTTTTATTATAATTGATATTTTTTCTTAAATTTACATTATTGTATATATTACTTATTTTATTCTCTTTGTATCGGATTTTATAAAGATGCAATTTCCGTTGCAATTTATTCTTGATCTTCGGTGACATTCATTTTTGTTTTCCCTCGCATCGATCTCGGTTTTCTCATTTTTGTGTGTATCCGATAACCGAGTAAAGTATAGAATAACCCGTCGACGAAAGACGCCGATAAAAGAAATAAAAAATCTAGATAATCTTTTTTACTTGAATTTCTATTGTACTGTTGTATATCACGTCATTCTCTTTATATTACCTTTTGTAAAAGTGCAATGTACAATTTTCTAACTTATTTGTTCTTCGATAACACTCTTTTATTTTATTTTTCCGTTCGCTTTGATCTCATCTTTCTCATTTTTATATCCGATAACCGAGAGAAGTATAAAATAACCTGCAAGGGGCGCCGATAAAAAAAAGGATCGACTTTCTGCCTCGGGATAAAATAGCCGAGAGCTCTAGAAGACGACGCTGATAACTTTATTCTCTTGAAAATTTTTAAGGCAATTTGATCAAACTTTGATTAACTTAATCGTCGATTAATTTAACCGGAAAAATCACTTAAAACGAGATATTTTATTATGTAATTTGCTGTTTTCAATCTAATCTTTTTTTCCTTGAATAAACAATAAATAGAAAAAATAAATAATTTCATGTTGACAAACAGTGCAGATATTATTTGATAAATTAATTGTCGATTATATTAGCCGAAGTTTGATCAAAATTGTTCTTAAATTTATTTCGCATTGCATTTTCAAAAGATATAGAGGTTTGAAATATTCTTCTCGCGTTATTTCTCCGTGATTCTATTGTAATAGTGATTCTCTCTCGGAAAATGTTTTGATATAGAAATATCGTTTCAATAGTGATGATTATATAACTCTCTGTAACGTGATCATTGATTTGATATGACAATAATATTTTATTGCGTAAAATAACAAAATAGATAAAATAAAATATAATTAAATTTAATTTGTTGTATACAATTCGCGGTCTTGTATCTATATTATAAAATACAATATTCGAGATGAATATACATCTGCAAAAGGCGATAGCAATGCTGCTGCAATACCCATTTGAAGGTAAACGAATATAGACATTCGCGATATAAAATTAATAAAATAAAACACAGCAAGCAAATTGCCAGATAGACAGAAACAAAACAACAAAATATAAAACAATATAATCGACATTCTGCTATGACCGCAAAGTGCATCAATACATTTAAGTTAATTGGCATTGTTGGCCGAAAGCAGATTTTAGTATTATTCAATAATAATTTCCGAAGTGAATTTATACACAAGGGATGGACAAAATAACGTGAACGCCTAGGAAATACAATATTTTTTTTTTTTTTTTAAATAAGAGATTAATCTACCATTTATGTTTAATACAAATTCTATCTATGTTGAAATAAAGTCGTAGAATGTTTTAATAGTCATTAACAGAATATTGTACTATTCTTTTAGTAGATTTAATTTCATCATTTAATTTATTATATAAGTAATGTTGAACAAAAACATTACTTATATAATAAAGTATGCTTCTTGCGCTGTTTTTTAAAATTATTTTTTATTCTTCAAAGCTTTAACATTTTTCCACTGCCTGGACTTGAATACCATCAAGTTATTATGAGTAGCTTTCTAGGGCAGAGTGAAAACAAATTTTCTCTTCCAATCTTCTCTCATGCATCCCCTAATAACTCTTAAAAGATATTTTTCTAGAAGAAGAATATAACGTTGTACTGGTGATTTATTTAACCATTATATGACCATATTCCTAAGATAAAATCTGTATTAAATGAAATGGATCTCTTATTATGATAAAGTAAGTATTGCATTTCTCAGGTGTTCTCATTATTTTGTCTATCGCCTATCGAATACAGAAAAAACTTAATATTAAATCAACAAATATAAAATCTTGAAAAAATTTATAATCGTAAACAGACATAACTTGCTTACATGAAGAAACAAAATTTCTTCATGTACATGAAGAAATTTGCTTACGCAAATTATGTCTAAAATTATAAATTCTTTCAAGATTTTATACTTTTGCTTATATAATAATAATATAATGAATTGTTAATTTGATACTAATTTGGTACTAATTTGTTTTCTGTGCATATTTATAAGTTTCCTTAAACTACGCGTGACACATTTGCCGGACGCAGGTGTTAAAGAAAACCCGACATGTAATAACACGAAAATTAAATTGCTGATCATATTAAGAATTTTTTGATGCCAACGCGCATCTCTACGATTTCCCTCCCCTCCCCCAATCTCTATATTATCTCTGTATGATTTTCTGTTTATAAAATAAAGCATAAACAGAGTTTATATTATGTAAGAATGTATGTAGATGATGATGAATGAGAATGATGAAAGTTGAATATTTCGAGACCTTCTACCTCTATCAGACTACGCATTCGAGATTGAGGATTGCGGACTGAAGATTAGAATCTGAGCAATCGGATAATCTTAATTCATTCTGATTGTTCATTTTTTAACTTATTTTAACTTAATTTGCAATTCTCGAGTTCAAACGCGTAGTCTAATACGGGTTTTTGAAGGCTCGGATCTCGTCTATCCATTTGATGTTTGATGAAGGCAAAGCGTCTCTTTGATTAACGACGCACTTTTATTTCTATCGCGCGGGAATATCCGTCCGTCTCGAGATACTTTGCAAACACACAGAGCGATCCTCTTCCTCATCTCGAAATGCCACACACGTCCCACTTATCAATATAGCTGCCTGGAGATAGGGTGACGTCAATTCGCAAGTCCCAGTGCCCCGCATAGCAACTGCCAGACCGGGGACAAACGCAGACAAACGCGTGTCTATCGCCTGTCGGTCTCTCCTCGTGGTCGCAAACACGCCACATACGCCCCTTCGTTGTTGTGTCCTGCCATACTAAGTTCGTGCCCTCCTGCACCTCCCACTTCCCTCTTTTCACGCCGCTCGCTTCGGTCGCCCTCGCTTATTTAACGCGCGTTTTGCGCCATTTATTCGCATAGGAAGATCATACGCTTAATCTTTCCGTTCCGTTTCTCGCACGCGTTTAACACCTCCACGTCTGTGTGCTTTAACATAATTTTAATGTATATTTACTTTGCTGTTGTGCACAAGAAAATAGCTAAACATAAGAAATTTATAAAGCAGTATATTATTTAATTTAATTTAATTTATTCTGTATTATGTACAATAGACGAGACCAAGGACGAGACATAGCGAAATGTATGCATATGCAAATATACAAGAGGTGAAACGCCAGCATTACTGCTGTGCCAAAGCCCACCCGAAATTATATTGTACATGGCGCACAGAAAAATATAAAAACAAAAATTGACAATACATATTTGACATCAGGGTCGGGTAGTAACTAGTTATAAAATTAATAACTTTTAACTTAGTTAATTTTAAATGATTTCATTTTTATTAATATTTTTTCTAAGTTAAAAATTTTTATCTACGTATTATAAAAGAAAAAAAATTTACGAACGTTAGGAATGATGATGCCTACAAATGCCTACAAATAAATCGAGTAAACCCCAAAAAACCGAGAAAATACCGTTAAAAACCAGTTAGGAATGCTGAAGAATTTTAATCAAATTCCGATCACTCTTGCATTCTTTCTCTGAAAGTCTCGAATTAATATGAATTAATTAAAGCAGAAGGACAATTATTTATATTTGAAAATTGCTCGTTATCAGAATCATTTCGCAATAAAAATAGGACGCTGTCTTATGGACACGTCGGCAAAATTGTCACTTAAGTTTCATAGAGTGATGTGCATTAGATCTCTCATCGGAGATTCGAATGCTCGGCGAGATTGATCTCTCGGTATCGCCGATGCGCGGCGAAGTCGATGGTCATCTCGCACGCGTGCGCGCGCGCGCGCGGAAACAAACGAGAGACAGCTGCCCCGTTCACAGGAACAGAAGCGGACGAAAGGCGGCGAACCCTCCCGGTTTGGTCGGCCCCGTCTCTCTCACCCGTCGCGCGGATGCGCCTCTATTCAAGGCACGGCGTGTTCGAGAACGCAAAGGACGGGGATCGGCACCCGGCGACGCGACGCGCTGCGTCGCGTCTCGCACCGCATGTGCGGCTCTTTAATACGTCGCTCTTCATTACACACAAATTCGACGCAGTCTGGAAAGATGTGTGAAACGCGCGTGTGCATGCTCCACGTTGGTCGCGTCATTCTCGACAATGTTGCGCGAGAACGGTCTGCACCACGCGAATGATCTTTTGTTAACAAAAGGTCGTACACATTAGAAATAAAAATTTCAACATCAGAGTAAATCAATAATGTCGGGCATGTAAATATTAAAATGACATTTTCAGGATTTGCACTTTGTGTAAATGATCAAGGAATCTGCAATTGTAGTTATTTAATTTTTTTGCATAAACGAGTAATTATACAATTAAAAAATATATCAATTCAAAAATCTGTGATTAATTACATATTACTGATTGTTTTACAATTTATTAATATTTGAAATCATTATCTATATAGACTTACTCAGTATTTTTTATAAAAAAAGTATAGAGAAATAAAAAACAAATTTGAATCCTTGATCAGTAAAATTACTATAATTGAGCTTTATTTTTTATTGCGGAGTGTAACTATACTCGAGTTTAATGTTTTTAAACCTCGAGATAATCGGTAAAGGGTAGAAAACGAAGTATCATAGATAGCATTGACATTATTTTTATTAATCTCTATTTTCCACCATAATATCCGAACAATGTTATGTAATATTGTGACACATGAATGACATTGTTGATTTACTCCGATGATCGGAATCTTTCTGCTAATGTACAACCTTTGATGTCTGTAGTTCGAAAAGAATTGTTCATATCCTTATTATTTGTCGGCTCGTGCTCATATGACATTTCTTTCGTCGCTATGATAGACGCTGGTAAAGTTCAGCTTTTCCCCTTTTGTTTTTGCTATGTGGAAAACCATTTTCGTGTCTCATGAATAAATTTTTATTTTCTGAAATACAGCATAAAATTCAGTGGAAGACTTAAAGGCTATAATCTTCCGTGGCTTCGTGCCCCGGTGGGTATAGTCCCGTTTCGGTGCTTTGGCCGAACTTCACCGTCATAATAAACTTCGGCGATTTGCGGACGCGTAAGACATTAATGCCTTCGAAATTATGGGGTTACCGCTTACGTGCGTACGTGTTCCTCGCCCGCAGGTTGATTAGAGATAATCAAATTCGGACTCGCAAACATTCAACCGTACGGGAGGTAGAGAATTATGATGTAAATGAAAGAGAAAAAGACAGGAGAAATTGCTTGTGGAAAAAAAGAACAAAAAACGTGAAATAGTAATTATTTTTTAATTGTATGATGCTATTTTCGAATAAGAAAATTGAAAGTTACTTTTTATCTGTACTTGACGTATATAATCACAAATATTCAATTAAACAGTTAAAAAAATTGTATTTGATATTTTATATATATATTGTAAGTATTATTTATATCTCTATTATATATAATCACGAAATGAATTGTTCAGACAAGATATTTGAATTTTATTTTATATACTACAAATTTACCAAATATAATTATAATTTTTTAGAAAAATTTTGATTAAAAGTGAAAAACTTTACCAGTAATGTGTTTCCATTAAAAGCAAATGCACTCAAACTGAAAAAAATTCATTTGTTATTAACAAAATCAGATTAAAAGATGATTAAAATAAAATGGCTACAAAGCGCTAAATTCTGCTTTATCTTTATCTATTTTTAAATAGCAAAGTTTAAAAATGCTAAAGATAAATTGTGGTAAAATAATATTAAATAAACAAGGTAATCTGTTATATACAATCACAAAACAAATTATTGGAATATTGGGAGTTTATTTAACGCTACAAATTAAAAGCATATCTTTAATGCATCACTGGCAAGCGTTTTCACTTGTAATCGAATTTTCTCTAAAAAATTATAAAATTTGATGAATTTGTATAAAATATTCTGTATTCGGACTTAATTTCGTAACTGTGAAAAGGGAACATTCAGTAATTGCACATAATAATCATATGACTATTAAAAAAAATCTAGATACGCAGAATTTGAGAAAAGCTTTGACCCTTGAAAATGACAAGTGATTCACGAAAATGCACATCTGTACAATACAAGAATTTGCCCGCTGTCCGTGAAGTTCTCAAGAATCATCTTTTTGCCGAGCAAGGGGGCGGCCGCTGGCGGTTCTCAGCTGTGTAATCTCTGGCTGGACCGTCATTCCGGCCGATATTCTTCTTTTTTATCCGAATTGAGAACCCGGAAGGCTTCGCCTGCCGTGTTCTTTGCAGAGAAAAACCTGTCCGTGTCACGCAGCGACCTGCGTCCAATCCACCGACGACGGATCAGCACGATACCGTGGTACCTGTGCGCGCGATCCGCGTGGTGTCGGGCTCCTCTTCTCTTCTTTTCCTTTCTACGTCGCGACGTCTTCTCGTCGTTTCTTCTTCTCGGAATCAGCCGCCGCGAATGGTGAATGCTGCACGCCCGCCCGGACGCGCCTCGTTCTCTCGCGGTTGCATACATAACATCGCGCAGGAAGTCCTTTCTTCCAGATTTTGCATATTCTTTCAACTTCGACATATGCCGTTCTCAATTTCGGAAGCGGGTTTCTCGGCTTCGGGACGACGACGAGTCACGCGACGCGTCGCCTTCTCCGTCTCCGTCTCATCTTTTGCTTGCCCTTCTCAGCTTTCCCATTTTTTTCTGATCATGTTAGCACATGAGTTTCATAGGTATTTAAAAGGAAGGACGCTCTGATACACAAATGAGGGTATCTTGGCAAAATTGATCCCTTTTAGGTTTCTTGTTTCAATAAACAACTCCTTAAGATGGGTCAAAGCTTATATAACTGTTTTGCTGCTAAACCATAAATCGTAAATTTGGTGGAAAAAGGGGTTTCGAGAGAAAATATTGCTTCCGTTTTAGAGCAAATCTTATTAACTTTTTGTATGCTTGATGTCTGGAAGAAATTTAAACTCCTCGAAATTCCAGCGTGTTTTTCATCCTTAAATATTCGAAGCGTGACCCACGTAGGAGGATCCACGATGATCTTGTGCCATCGATTCGTAGTTCCTTCGCCGCGGTTCGTCAAGGAATCGATCGGTTCCCAGAACACGACGACGTGATACCGCCGAGACCTTGCGGCTTATTCCGGAGTCCGCAGCCCTTCCTCTCATTTCCTCGTCTTTCTCACGTTCTTCTTCCTCGTCAACGCTGCAATCTCTTTCTCCTCTTCTTCTCTTGTCTCTTCTCCTTCAATACTCCTTCTTCTCATCTTCCTTCTCTTCGCTCCTCTTTTCTCTTATTTTTCTCGCTGTACCTCTTCGTGGGATAACCGACTCAAAGTTTCATTTACACCGTCAGTCATAATAAAAATTTTGCATCTCCGAAATATGATGACGCTCGTTACTTTTGTCATTTCGCATGGTATTTTGTATTACGGTCTCAGGAGAGTAAATGTCGAGTTCGACTCTACGTCAAGTGCCAGATTATGTTGTAACTAACATTAGGAACATTTGTAAAAAACAAATTTGATGTTACAAAATTATTTATTTGTGCTGTTGAGATATCTATTACTTTTTTATTGTATTTATTTTTGTTTCCACGACCTTTGGTCCTGTAATTTTCACGCCGAGGCGCGAGTAGGTGTAGTTTAAGCTTAAGGCGTAGTCCGTGAGTTCTCCAAGGTATGCGCCGCTGCTAAAGTACGTTCCCACAAACAAAGCGCTCCTTTTGTTTCAACAGCACCGTTCAACAAAGTATTCAGCTCCCTTGCACTCTCGAGAGTGCAAGAGTGGTACTTGTCGAGAGAAAAAAACATACCAGGGGTGAAATATATTTATATATTGTTTTGATTTTTTATTAATATGACAGAACATTTATAGAAAAGCTCCTCAAAGCTCGATGTAATTTGAGATGGCAATTTTCGAGTTGCATCGGGTGTTTTAGTAAAAAAAAAAATGTTTTACTAATTTAGATAGATTTTTAGATGTTAAAATAAAAATTTATCGCTATTTTTTGTATCTACTAATATATTGATAGTCACATGTAGAATTTATAGCAGCAGCAGCAGTTTAGCAATCTTTCAGAAAAATTAAGATTTTTTTGTCATTATTTCTTTCATTATTAATTAGATTTTCATTAGAGCGCATGTCAACTTATTGAAATAACTTTTTAGCCAGATAGAAATTGCCAAATTTTTTTCTACTGTACTTTCAAATGCAATATAAAAATCTGTAATTTTTTAATAATTTTTTCAACGTTTTTTTTTTTGAGAAATGTGCTATACATTCTTAAGTTCAATTGTGCTTCTCTACGAAATGGAGAACGTACAATTTGTCGAGATCGAATTTAGCCCGAAGGCGATGCCGGCTCGGCGCGGCAAGCGCCTGAATGGATCTCTCAACGCGCGGGCTTTCCTCGCCGGTCCTTTTCTCCGACTATCGCGTCGATTGTTATTCCACACAGGCATTAGGTCGCGCGTTGCGTCGTCGCCGCCTCTTCCCGGTCGATTCTCTCGCGTACATATTTCGAGACACGTATGCACGTATCGCGCGTATATGTATAGTACGTATGTAGAAGTTCGTAGGGACGACCGGCGCCTTCGTTCCACCTCACCCTTCGAGTCGAGATGCCGGTTTCCTCGTGCTCATTTCTCTCTCTGTCCGTCTCACTCTTTCTCTTCCTGTCCTTTCCCCTCCCTCCTCTTCTCTCCTCTCGTCTCTTTCTCTCTAAAGTCCGACCCTTTGCCCCTCTTTCCCCGCCACGGAATCCAGCGTTAGACCTGCCGCTAGTGCCGCTTGCTGTTGCTGTTGCTGCTGCCGCTGCCGCAGCCATGGTCGTCATCGAGAGTCCCTCGGATAGCGATCGCCAGTCCGAACTCGACCATCGTTCAGAGTGGATCGTACAGCGCGACGCTTCCCATGAGTGGCCGAGCGGCGTGATACCCTCGGGCGGTGGAAGTGTTTCGGCGCGTAAAAACGCTTAGCACCCTTCGCGCGCGCCGGAGCATTCTTCTTCCAGTTTGTCGAATTATTAGCGTCGCGTTGCGTCGCGTCGCGTCGCGTCGCGTCGCGTCCTCTCTTCTCCCTCGCGATCTCGAGGATCGACGGACGTTCGCGGCCGATCGGTAGAGGTGAGAGATACACACGGAGAAAGCGCGCGAGATCACCGAGACAAAGGAAGATAAAAGAACGAGAAATAGGGTCGAGAGGGCAGAGATAAAGAAAGGATGCGCGGATGACGTTCCGACGCTCGTAGGGGTCTCTTTTTCGCGAGAGGGACCGAGGGAAAGTGTGTAAGTAAACATGACCGCGTGAGGCGCAGTTCTTCTCCTCCGATAGAGTACAATTCTCCGGAGACGGAGAAGACGCGCAGAGAGAGAGAGAGAGAGAGAAAGAGAGAGAGAGAGAGACCGCCATGGATCGCGTCGTTACCGCGTACAGGCGGTAGTGTTCGGTAAGCCGGGGGGTGCTCGGAGAGCATCTCTACGCGGGAGAGAGGATCCCATTTGCCGCCGAACCCGCGCTTTTTCCCTCGGCTCTCCTCCCGTCCGTCTCGTCTCCGTCCCGAGAATCGTGCGCCGCTTATAATGGATATATTTTCCAATGGATTGCTCGTGCCGATCAACAACGTGGAGACAGCGACTTACTCGTCCTTTTGCTCACCACTGATCACAGAAGCGTAAGTAGTTCTCGTTCGAGCTCTACGCGCACGTGTTTAATTGTCGTGCTTATTTCTCGTCGCAAAAGTAGTATCTGCGACTCGATTTACGAGTCGGTCGATAAATGCTATCTTTTTAAATATTTCTGACGAATTTCGTGAATTTGTATTTGTATGCGTTGGGGAACGAGGGGAGGCATTTAATTGAAAACATTTAATACGGTGGGAATATGTTAGGACGAAAGACAATATGTTAATTTTTAAAGCCCCAATTTTGGGGATAATAACAAATCACTGAGAATATCTTGCCAAAAGAACCCCTTCCCCTCCCTTCCTCCTCCATAAGCGCTATAATATTCTTAGAATATTATACGAATATTATTAAAAATTGAAATTAAAAAAAATATTCTGAGAATATAATATTTTTGTCGCTCTACGCGAAAGATAGAAGCGATAAGTTCAGTATCAATAATGTTTTTTTCATACGCGTGTGTGTCGTCACGAAGAGAATTGAGCTTGAGAAAGATATCGGAGTCGCTTGGATCAATTATTCAATCATTAGAAAATTCGTTGGCGATATTGTTTATGATGGTCAGGCGAAATGTGCGCAGCATTCCGACAACGGAAGTCTAACGCAATGATATCAAAGGATGCGGCGTTATCGCGAAGGAGATTACGTCTTGGCGTACTGGTCTTGGCACGTACTTGTTATTTTTATTACCATCTACGCGAGAGAGAGGATTCTATTTGCCGTCGAACCCGCGTTTTCCCTTTTGGCTCTCCTCCGTTCATCTCGTCACCATCTACGTCTTCGTCCCCGTCCCCGTCTCCGTCTCCGTCTCGTTTGCCACCCGAACCGAGAATCGTGTGCTTATGATGGATATATTTTCTCATGGATTGCTCGCACCTAACTTGAAAACAGCGACCTACTCGTGAGACCTTGGCGTGAATCTTCGAGTGCTGCTGCGAGCATTTGTTAGGAATTACAAAATTTAGATAAAATTCTTAGAAAGAAATGTAGAGATGGTCGAAGTTATCGCAATACTTCGTATCTCGTATTCATATATGTTGTAACACTATTACTAGTATTTTTTTTCTTCGGTTACTCTGATTATCTCCAGTATTTACCAATTAAATTGAATGAATCTAAAGAGATGAACATAAGGAGATTAGTTTTGGCGGTTAAGATGCTCTTATGCTCCATATCGTGTCTCTTGATCTTTAAATTTTTTTTAAACTTATGAATATTTATCCAATTTTTTTTTAAGCAAATATTCTCTTCTTAGTTCTTATCAGAGCGTAGTGACCTCTCAACGTATTTCTGTGGTGTGCGCTTTTTACAGATACAAGGGACTTATAGTTTAAATGCTGGTTCCGAACGGCCTAATTTAGAAAGGTTCTTGACAAAATACTCTCAATGGTTTGCCATCGTCTTTCGGGAGGTAGTGATCGAATAAAATCAGATGTTTCTGATCAGGGGGAATTTGAACCCGGATCTTCGATACAGAGAGCAGACGCACGATTCTCTGCGCCACGATCACTACATGAAATTAAATATTAAGAGTGCGTTTAATAAGAAAAGATAATTATAATTCTGCTCTTGTGCAATTATTTTTAATAACTTTACATTTCTAATTTATTAAAAAATTTATTTAAAAAATTTTAAACGTTAAAAATATTAAAATTGCGATCAATGACTAATTTATTGTAATTTATATTGATAACATTTATATTGATTACAAAAATGCGACTTTATAATATTTTTAGAAATAATTCAAAAATAACTTCTCATACTTTGTATTGCAATTAATATTTCTCATTAATATTTATCTTGCTAGATAACACACGTACAAAAATAAGTTTGAATCTTATGAATATATAATGATATAATATATTATAAAAAATGTAATCGACTCTTCTGTCGAATATGAATTCGAATATAAATTCTTTAGTCAATTCGATTAATTTATTTCTTATTGAACTCTTTCGTAGTAAAAAAAAATCGAGAGACTATTATTTGCTACACTTTTCATTTTTTGATATTATCTACACGAATGTATTTTTAGAAATTTTTTCTCTTGCAGCGTTTTTATATTGTGAAATACATTATTTATTCGCTCGATTCCCAAAAAATCTTTTATTTTCAGTTGCTAATTGTTCAAAAACTATGTGAAAAAATTTTGGCATTTTTCAAAATATAAAGCAACAAATGAGGATAAATTTGAATAGCGTGTAATGTAGATACTCGTTTAGGATAAATGTCTTGCGCATTACAATAGAAAATTCTCGGTACTCTATGTACTTTGAGATATTGCAGTTTTTATCAAAAACGCCGAAAGCTTTTCGTCACATGTTTCAGTGCCATGTGCCTGCCATTGAAATATTTTTCCCTTCTATGAAAAAGGAGAGAACCCCTTCCATTCATGTTACACCTACCGGAAGGTCTCATTCATTCTACATTAATTATACTTCCTATTGCTACTTTGTTGTTTTAGGTATATTGTCAAGAAAATGTTATTTTTATGGATACGTAAAAATTGACACGACATTATGTTGCAACACTTTTGAAAGAAGTGTTGTAAATGAACTTTTTTTTATCTCCAAAAATTCTTCGGCATTGCTACATTCGAAGGTACGAAGGTAAACATCATAATAACAACCGCAGTTATTTCCATTGAAAGCGTGCCAGATCTGCAGGGACAGAAAAGGGTATAGAAATTTAATACAAGGCAGGCAATACTTTGCGAGAGACATATTTCGGGTAGATTTGTTCATCACCGGTTCCCGGATGGGTAAGAGGGGAAAAGGTTTGACATGCGTCCAAAGATGGACGGATGTACGGTAGACAAGAGAGCCCCGGGTAACTTCGTGGTCACTACTCTCGCAGCATAGTATCCAAAGGTATATGGCTATCGCGCGCTGTTCAAAACGCGCTATTCGCACAGAGCGTTCAAAGCTAAAAGAAACGGTGGAGACGACTATTCGTCTTTTTCCGGCCGGTCGTCCTCGCAGGTTTACAGTCCCGACAAGACAAAAAGGGAGCGGGAGAGACAGGGGGACTAGACTAGGTTGACTAAGGAGATTTAAACCCGGTTCCAGGTCAATTCTGTGCTGGGAATTTGTGCATCGTTTATTTTGGACCTCTTCTCTCTCTCTCTCTCTCTCTCTCTCTCTCTTTGAGTCGACCCTGGGCCCGGTTCCGCTCTTCCACTGAGTGGAATATTCCTTGCGAACAATCTATCCATCATTTTTTGTTGTGATAAACAGTATTTCGTAATCTTACATTGTCCACTTTCCCGCAAATTTTTTTTGTGTTTATCGAAGGAAAGCTATCGTTTTTAAATTTAACGTGAACATGTAAAGAGAATGCCTTGTGCTCGACTCTGCATGTCTGAATTTTTTTTCAGATATCTAATATATAAATTAATTTTTTTAAGAAAAAACGTTTAGGACAATTAGGAAAAATTCTAATACAAGTTTTTTTCTTTTTTTTTTCAAGAATAGAAGAAATTTTTGTAGGAGTCTTTTTTTATCAAGTATGAAATTTGTAAATTTTATGGGCTCGAGCGGTTGCTTTTATGCGATCGGCGAATGTTCCTGGTTAAAAGTTAAAGGAAAAATTAAAGGGACTAATGGAAGGTACAAAAATATTTAGTAACAGTAAGATTGCTGTAAAGATAATAAATCTCAAAGATTTTCGTGATTTTACGCTTTCAAAAACTTGGAAAGTTATTAAGTTTTCGTACCGAATACCATTGGGAAGTCACGTTCTAACACGAACTACGTAAACGAAGAAAGGAGGAATGTGTTAGCTCTATGTAAATATGCAGAGATGTATGAATGGATACCCCGGGAGGCGACGAGAAAACGAGATGTTTCCGAGATCTCTTTTCTCTCGTGGTTTTCCACGTGGTACATGTCGAAACCATTGGCCATGGAGCAGAAATAGCCATTGATACCATATCTCTTATCATATATCAATGAACCATGAGATCAAATAAAATCTCTTTAATTCTACATTCAAAGCATAAAAGTGATTAATATCATCTATGTTTGCTCGTTTTATTTGCTCGTATTGAAACATTATTTAATTTGTTTTAAATTACATACGAGCTGATTTCATATCATTTTTGTTATATTAAAATATATTAATATACATTATATATTTAAAACATGTTTAAAAAATGGCTTTTATCAATCTTGATTCAATTTGCAGTAAACTTACTGCAATAAGCTTATAATCGTCTACATATTCGAGAATTCAAAGTTTCTTCTTTGGCAATTATTTCCATTTGTCCTGAATTTAAATTGACAAGTGTATTTGTAAAATTATATTTTTAGTTTTTGCTTCTATAATTAATTTTATTTATTGTTTGCTCGTCTACCTTTGGTTGATTATTATTATAGAAAAAAACCATATATTTATGTTTATATCGCTTGGTTTTGCAATTATCATTTAATGTTTTTTAATTATCAAAGACAACAAAGTAACGAGAAATTTTTTCTTCCAGTAGTATAAATTTTCTTAAGGCTCTCTGTCGAATTCTCATTAGCTATACATCATTTGCGCGCCCCAGGGTCTCTACATAAATAGATTGTGTATTATTGTACTCGCGTCGCGTGTGGTCTTTCACATCGGAGAGAGCTATCCTTCATCTCGGGGGTTTATGAACGTCGGTAAGATCTGTGAGGTCCTCGCAGTCATTAGAATTGAAGTCAACGTGCGAAGGGACGTTCATTCAATGGGAAATGCCCGAGCGCGTTGTGATCACGGGCATGCGATTAAATTTCTTGAGTTCTACAATCGAATTTAAAACTGAATTGCGCCGACGTCTGGACAGCTGCCAGACGTCGTTGCCCTAAAATTCTGCCGAAATCGGGCCGTGTGGGGCGAAAAAAAGGCCACCCTAAAACGTCAAATAACAAATTTCGAAGGGGGTTGCCGACGAGATTCGCGACCCGGGCCCCTTGAGGAGACTTCTTTTAAGATGGGATGGACCGCGGCCCTTCGACTGCTTTCGCAGCCCGTTCTTCTTTCCTTTTCATTATGTTTCGATATCGATTTAGCGCACTCCGGGGTCGGCGATGCCGATCGGCGGGTTGCACAAGGGCGAACTTGATTTCCAGCATCTGCTTGAACTGAGAAGCCCCCTAAATGATCTTGTCTAGCGAGCATTGTATCAACTTTTTGAGACTGGCGGGACGTTTCGCATATATTATCATATTCGATTCGAAATTAATTTGCCATATTACTCAAAATTAAACGCATTCAGAAAAATTAAAATCTTGCGAAATATAAGAATAAATTATAAGAAAAAATTAAAATTAAGTATCGACAAAAGATAAAAATCGTATTCATATCTAGTGAAAGAAAAAATTAATAAATTTTAATAAATATTTGTTTGAGTGGTTGTAACCAATATATTTATTAAATAAATATTTATTTAGCGCAAAACTTTAATTTAACTATCTTTTTTTTTTATTGAGTAAATATTTCATTGCAACTATTTGAACAAATATTTATCAAAATTTAGTAATTTTTTCTCAGTATGTTTTTTATATTACATTTGTAATTAGTATCGCAAGGGGAACCTTTCCCTCTTTTTTGATGGGATATCGAATAATTTATCTGTTTAACATTTTTCTAACGAACGTTTTTGCATATGATCAATATTTTATTTTGTTATACAATTTTTTTTTATTTTTTTTATATCGAGTAAAGATAGATTTGTATCTATTACATTTTACTTTTTATTCAAGTATCTTTTATACAAAAATTCAAACTTTAACCAAAATAATTTCCGCAAGAGAGAATTTCCTCCCTCTCGCGATCTCCGCGTGGTGACACAATGGACCACGTTGTCTCGACTGCGGAAGATGTAATCTAATCGGATCACAAGCGCGTATACGCACACACATACACGCGCATGGCGCAGCTAGTGTGCGCGGATCTATGTAGACTCGATTCCCACGGTAGAATTAAAGATTCACGAGTGAAAATACCCATCGCACTTGTCATGGGAACGAGCACCGGGTGGCTCGTCCGATGTACAATCGCCTCGCAATGGGCACGGGGGTAAAAGGCGTGGTGTATGACGACAAGGCGCACCTCGACGAACGAGAGGGATGAAACACGCGCGCACGTTGCCGAGGGTCTTCCCGCCTTTTTTCACGTCAGGAAAGGGTGATGGAATTCATCTCGTAGACACTCTTATATATCGCGCATACGTATTTTATACATATACAAGTATGTATATGTATAAAATACGTATGTGCGTATATATATGTATACATATTGCGTATGATAATGAGAGATAGTTGAATAGTGAGGTAAATGCACCAGTGAATGACCGGTTAATGTATATTGTTATATATTATCTAGAAAGCACAAAGGGAAGAGGAAAATTATAGAATAATGCAATAATGCAATTTCTAACTGAATAATTAATATTTTTTATAAGATCTGACTTTCTAAGTATTTGATTAATGCCCCTTTAAATTTTTTAGTTTTATGAAAAAATAAGGTGCTCTCTCTCTCTTTGTCCGAAGTTAATTACAAAAGAACTTAAAATTATAAATAAATAATTAGAAAGAATTACAAAATTTAATTGATAATTCACAAAATATATAATTTATATATATAATATATATAAATTTATACAATATATATAAATTGTTATTAAAGTGATATTACAAGTGTACTCAAGGAAATAATCATGTTTATAAAAAAACTAATTATATTATATCTAAAATATAGTCGCGGAAAAAGAAATAGCTTCACTGGTGACCCTTCGTCTTTTATCAGTGCACATTTTTTTCAGTCACAATGACAATACAGTCTCGACGTGAAAATAAGTACTTTCATCGTTTATATTTAGACGGAAGATTGCGGACGCAGATGATATTTAATTTTCGGCATACGACATTAGCGCGAAGACCCTTACCGTATATCGTAAACCTGTACTTTTGTACAACCCCACGGGAACGGGAGGAGCGCGATCACTCGATTATTGCCGGCGCGTACACGCACATGCTTATACCTGCACCGGTATGAGTCACACGGTCGCAATGCACACACCAGTATGTACCTCCTCACATGTGCACGCGTCATATGAGAGCGGGTGCGTATGCTCGGGGAGCGTTCTATTATGGGGAAGTTTGATGGAGCGAGTGCGAGGGCATCGAGGCAGGTGGTAGCCAGATGTCTTTCGGTAAAGACTTCCACCCTGATGTCGTTGGCTGGCTGGCTGGATGGCTGGCTGGCTGGCTGGCTGGATGGTTGGTTGGTTGGTTGGTTGGTTGGTTGGTTGGTTGGTTGGTTGGTTGGTTGGTTGGCTGACTAGCTGGCCGGCCCGCACGGTCGCGTGTATGTTAAGCGCACGTGTAGGTAGATATATACGTACGCTTACCTATTCGTTTACCCGGTCGTACTTGCGCCGTGCGTGTCTGAACCGGCGCACGAATTCATCTCGGGGGCCTGCCTGTACCTTGCTCCGTGGCCTTCCGCGCCGAATGATGATCTTTCACGAATATAGCGGCCTCATTAAAATACGCGGCGCGCCGAACGTACCTGAGTATCAGAAATCTTTCTTCGGCAATTTCGAATCTGGACTCTTCGCACGGCGGGAGTTTCATCGGTTCTTCTTTCACAAGATTATTAATATTCGAGCTTCGGTAACCTGTGCGCGGAATGACCCTTTGAATTAAAACATTGAAACAATATTTGTTTATCGTTGCGCGAAGAACAATGTCGATCTCCGAAGCTAATCTGTTGACATATTGACGCTGACTTTTACATATAACGAAATTAGAAATAATTTGATTTTTATTTCTCGTAAAAAAGAAATACACTAAATATTTTAATCTAAACAGGTTCTGCGATGTCAATAACCTCATGTTTAGTCAACCATGAGAGCCACTAGAGAGCCTCGTCTGTTTTGTGGCAGCGAAAGGGATCAATAGAATGAAAAGAAAAAGGAGGTTTGATTCATTGACCGTGGAATTTTTATGACGAAATCGTTAAATATTATAGTAACCAGTGCTCCCTTTCCCCTCCCCACATCTGATAATACATTGAACGATAGTTGACACTGCGCTGATGATTTATGTTTTTTTTTCTATTTTTTGTTTTTTGTTAAATCCTTCACAGATTTTTATGTTTTTTTACATTTTGTTTCTCACTTCATTGAAATAAGAATAATATAAAAAATTGCTTATTAAATTTCTGAATATACACATACAACGAGAAGTAGTATATATTATGGAGTACATATGAAAATAATATTTATTACTAATATATATTTAATTTTATTTAAGATATTGTATTTCTAAAAAGTACACTAAGAAAAGGTGGTTACAATCGTATGCAAAATAATTAAAATTCGTTTATTATTTATGTAAATAATTATAATTTATATGGTTAAAACAATTATAAATATATAGCTCACCAAAAATAACTACGAATTATAGTTAAATTATATTAATTGCAACCATTTTTTCTTTTAGTGTATATTAACTTCTTATGTATTTAAATTAAATCACTATTAATGAATAATGCGTAAACACATGAATTGAAATTTAATCAAGTTGAAACATTTAGTCAAGTTAACAATTTTTTTCTCAATGTAAAAATAAATAGTTCTAAATAGTTCCAACTATCTTAAATTTATTTCTAATAAATCAATATATTCTTTGGAAATACCATGTTTTAAATTAAATGCTTCTATAATGACATCAACATAATAGTAAACATCATTACTATTGTGTTTTATATTTTTTATAATTTACATTGTTATGCGTTGCGCTAATATCGATAATTAACGAAGACACAGTTGTACAACAATGGTGGAGGGAGAGGGGCGGGGAGGGAGAGGGTTTATTCGTGAATGACACAAATTCTAAAAGCTTTTTTCTCAGACATCGAGCAAGTCGGTTCGTGTGACAACCTCGTGTCATCGGACGCGAGGTCCTATGACGCCGTGGTGCGGGGGGCACGCGTCATCGTAAGCGCCGGTATCTTGGATGATCGCAAACGAAACCGGGACGAGAGGGTGGGACTCACCGGGGCAGCAGCTGACGCCACAGTCATGAACGAACGCTCCCTGGATCCATACACCTGGTCCCGGACACTAGAAAATTGACGAAAGGATCAATTGTGTTGCGGGCGTCGCACGCGACCAACGCGGTGGCGGCGGCGGCGGCGGGATCTGTATTTGCGTTGACCCAATATCCCGTCCTGTTACGTGTTGCATCGGGGATGTAACGGTGCGCAGGGTTCCGCACAGTCCACTCGATAAGACACTGATACAAATGCTGATATCTTATATTTTGTGCGATAAAGTCTTTTCAAAAGGCGCCTTGTACGAGGGAACGGCAAAAATCCGAAAAAATGAAGCCGAAGGAGATGTTTGAATTTTCTATCACAAAATTGAATGTACAATTACACGGAAAGAACAATTTTGATGAAATACAGATCTGAAAACAATTACGTTGAACCAATTAAAAAATTGTATCGGATACTCAATCTGATTGTTAGAATGTTAAAAATGTTTGCAGCAGCATTATCGTACATAATTATTTTGGTGACCTAATATAAAATTATTTTTTGATCTGTATGTAACTCAATTTTTAGATGCTGCAGTAAAATTGTCCTTTTCGTGTACAGATTGTCTTGGGATTATTAATTGGAACGTTAATACACTGTAAAACAAAAAAATCTCTCGAATATAGAGCAATCGATATGAAGAATTAATTCGTTAAATTCAGTAATTAACTCCAAAAAGTTATCTTTGTGTTAATTAATCTTAAAAATTAGTCGTTGTGCAGCGCGGCTTCGAGCGCGAAGTTTGTTTTGCAAGTCGTAATCGTCGATCTCCGCCGGCGGACTTTTCATACGCGTTCAAAGGGACGCCTTGCACGATGACCTTATTGTTGCGTGACGCGCGACAGGCGGAAGCGAGGAAATAAGTAAAGAAGGAAGGAAGGAAGGAAGGAAGGAAGAGGAGCTAAGGGCGCCCGGTGTGTGTCGTCGTAAAGACGAAATGAACGCGTGAGCGCTGAACGTGAACGGAAAGAAATGCTCGTGAAAAAAAAGAGGGGAAAGTTCGGGACTTTGGCAGATGTCCATACATCGGCACGCACGACCGAGGGCTTTCTCTCTCCCGTTCTCACGAGAAGTCAAATCGCCCGGTCCCGCGATATCGTTTTCTTGTCTCTGAAATTTAGCGCGGACGTCCGTCCGCGCCCCATGCATCGTTCCCTTAAAGTCTATTCACTCGGAGAGTCCTCTCTCGATCGCGATAAGCGGAAACGTGAGTGTCACGAAAGGCCCGTGATCGATTTGATTACATAGATCTGAAAATTTATTATTGATCAACGAGTAAGCAGTGGGATAAATTGAATGCGTACCATAAGCCGATGTTAAATTTATTATTTGTCTTGCATCGAGGACTAACTTTTACAGCCTATTGCACATGTCGTGGTATGTACACGTGTGTGTTACGTGTATTTTATGTATATTGGAGCTATAAAGCTCTCGATGTAACGAAAGGAATTTTTGCACGTGGTGACAAAAGACACGTCGTTCGTCTTCCTAGACAAGTAAGCAGCTGTTGGCGGGCACCTGCTTCTCTTGTCGCCTCTCGAGTAAAAGAGACCGATAAATTAATCCGAATATTTTATTTGATGAAACTGAAGGACGAAGGTTGCCCCCCTTTATCATCGTGCTATATTTAACTTTTCTCCTTTCAAGAGTAACAGGAGGCTTTTAGAAGAAAATGTTTTTCAATTGCTCCCATTGCCCAAGTTGTACAATGATTTTTTTTTTTCATCGCCTGATATCGCACAATAAATAACAATGGAAGTTTTTTTTTACTCTATTCACAGAAATTCAAATTTTTTTATGTTGCAATATGAAATAATGAAATAATTTCGGCTAATGCGAAATTTTTTTAATTGTATAAAGATTTATTATTTTGTTATATTCAACAATTTAATATTATTTAATTTGTATTTACGTATACAGATATATAGTTTTTTTTTAATTGGTTTCTTTCACCTTTTTATCTATCAATCTAATCTAATTAGATTGGAATGTCCCACCTGTTCATTATATTGATTTCGCGATTAAGACGATGTGTTCTCACGAGAGGTGAAGAATATGGATGAAATCTTTTTAGACACGCCACGTGCCTAAAGGATTTAAATTCGAGGAATGCGCGGCGGTTAGAAGTTCTGCGAAGACGAGAGCCTTTACGTAACACTTGCCGGAAATTTGTGTGCTAATTTAATATTTCTCCAGCAAAATATGACTTTCATTAACAATGTTTAATGATAACTATAAACAGTTCTCCTTGTAGCAAAAATATCGTAAACGTTTATAAATATCGTAAAAATTAGAGACTTTTGCTGTTTGCGTCTGAAAATTTATTGCTTGAGTTATCTGAAGAAATTGAGATTTATATCTGTTTAATTTTATGTTTATTTTGCAAAATTAATTTTTGGTATCCTAAAGAACGGTTTTGCTAGAATATCTAAAAATTTATGTAAATCTGAACAATTTTGTTAAATTTTCCAAATTATGCAGGATGCTCAAACTGATTGTTATAATGTCAAAATTTTTTGTAGCATTACTCATTAATGCTTGAACATTCTTCATAATTATTTTTCTGATCTAACCAAATTATTTTTGGATCTGTATCCACACTGTTTAAAATGTCATGAAATGCAATGTATTTTTAAGTCAAACTTTAAATTTAATGTATCTATAAATGCAAGCATGTGTATGAAAAGTGCACTTTGGCAACATTAAATTTACATTAAACGTACATTAAATGTTTATAATGTACCTACTTGAAAATTGCTTCCGTTACATTATATTAAATTCTGCTGCCAATTTTTAACAGTGTAGCTAAATGTTTAATTACTTCAAAATCGTTTCTTCCGGGAATAGGAAAAGCTGTTGCGTAAATTGAAGAAAAATTCATATAAAACTCCAAAAATATGAATAAACAACAGTACGTGTGTAACTGTATGTAGCACGCAATATTATTATTCTGACAGAAGTTACGATAATTGCGGTGGCTTCTCGACCGTTGCAGCGGCACTCTCGCTCTACCTTCTTACCATGCACCTTACACAGACTTTTAAATATATTTGAGACGTTGCTTGGATGTAAACATACGTACGCACCTGCGGCACGACGATGTTCTTTGGAGATTAATAAAAATTGTAGGGCATGGCACTATCGACTATCGACTATCAACATTTATCGTAAAGAATCGACTGTAATTATTTAGTCAAGGTGAGGCATGCGATTAACATTTTAATTCATCGCTTCACGCACTATGACTTTTATATGTCAATTTACAATTTAGCATGACAATTAGCTTTTTCATTAATATGTACGCGTTGCGTTACATTCTAGAACGAACCTTTTTCTTATGCGACACGATTAATATTACTCAGACGCTAGCGTCTGTTGTAGCAGGCAGCCGGGCCGATGCGAGAGGAGGTTCTCTCTTCGTAATTAAACAGGAGTGGTATCGTTTTAGCTTGTTTGCATTCCATGGCGTTAGGCCGCTCGCGATGACGTAACTTCGTCTTTTCGTGGGTCATCTATAATGCGTGGCAACCGGCTTGAAATGGTGCGGCTTTGAAATAAATCCCATCGAAGTCGCACGCAATGAATTATCATGTACTCATTCAAAGTACATACCGCAAAAAGAGTATTAATTCTGTATAAACAAACATGTGATTTTACATGTATGTACACGAAATTATTTTTCAAGCACAAATGTGCACATCAATAGGTGTAACGTCTTCTGATTTATTTTTTTTTTTTTTGTCATAATAGATGACAGTTTTCTTTCCTCCTGTGATATTTATGGTAAACCTGATTGAGATAGGGGTTCATTAGGGGCGAGGACGTCTCGATCGATGGCGCCCGGCATAATGTGAAGCGACGATAGGAACCCCGGGCCATCTGCAGCACACATATGTTTACGATACATGCATACGTCCGCGGGTGCTCCGCGCTGCTATCGTTGCATAAGCTAACTATATCCTCAGTCGCTCACCCCGGGCTCTCCCCGGCGTATATGCAGCTGTTAGGGGCGAGGGAAAGGGGAAAAAGCGAGGGTGAAGCAGATTGCATGGCGCGTACCGAGGAGCATTCGACATTGCCTTCTGTTCACGGATGCATTGTTATTCGCCGGGACAGTGCGCAAATTGATCTACCTTTGTGAAAATTTCGTTCCCCGCCATTTACAGAAATTAGATTAGAATTCAAGGATGTTTTGGCTATACAATACGTGTCAAAAGTTATTGAAATTTAAAAACTGAGGCTTCTCTAGATTTATTTTTTTCCTAATTAATAATACAAAATTTTTATCGCGAATGCCCTGAAACTAGCTTTGAAGAAGAAAATAATGAAACTTTTGATTTATATAATGATTTTTGCAGCGAAAATTATTATATTTTGCTGCAGTTTAAATAAATAACTTTTAAACGAGTTAGTGAATCTAAATGAATTGTTGCACCAATATTTATTAGTTTTATTAATATATTTAAAAATTTTGATTTAATTGGTGATGCTACTGCCCCATCAAACTTGCAAACAAGCATAATATAATATTAGTATTTAAATATATAAATTATTATTATATACATGATTATATTATTAATATATTAGTATATAAATAATATATTAATATAAGTACAACAAAACTCAATTTTATTTCCAATTTTTTTTCCAAAAGAGTTTCGGCGATTGAGTCGCAAAACAAAATTACATGCCTATGTTATTAAAAAAATGATTTTTTATTGATTTTCAAAAATAAAATTAAATAAAAATTATATTAATTAAAGCGCATCTTTAGTCTTTTATGACTTGTCATCCCTACCGTAAGAATAAACTGAGGGGATGGTTGGCGGAGTATGCGAAGGTTGCGAAAGCCTAATAAGGAAGTACTCCAATTACCTGCGTATGCAACGTGACGGGAAGTCACGAAGCGAGGGAAGATCAAGTCACTTATGACCGCAAAAAACCGGCATTTTCGCGGTCAGAATCGCTTCCCAAGTCGTGAAGTGGTGGCGAAATTGGGAGAGGGTGGCGACGATAAAAGTCGCGCGACAAAAAAGAAAGGAAGAGAAGAATCGGGGCAGGAAGGATATTCACCCATCCGTGATTTCCCGTCTCAGCCGTTACTTCCCGGATAGATAGAAGATATATATGTTCGTTGAAGCTTCCGTATTTGGCTTTTGTGTTATTCTAGAGGCTTGATTCGCGCGGGTGATCATAAACGACGTTGCGGGAAGGAAGACGCTCATTTCCTTACAGGACCATGTTATTAGCAACATTTAGGAAGTTACGTTGACAAAATCTCATTTCCCGTTTTCTATCTCTTAAGTATACCGATGTTATCAATATTAAATTGAGTATTTTTTCTTTTCTTTGTTAACGTCCGCTGCAAAAGCAGACGATACGTGTGCAATGCCACGTTATCTGTATTAGACGAATCAAATCTTCTCGAGTATCAGAGTGACGTTGAAAGACGATACAATAACGTCTAGTAGATCGTCAAAACAGTCGTTAGACTTGACGTCGCCCTAAACATAAGACCTCTTATGTTTCGATTTTGGACATACGTATTGTCTGTATTAAATACATGGATTGTAGTTATGTTGAAATATTTGCTCAGTTAATATTTAAAGATGATGTTTGGTTCGTTGTACACTGAAAAAAAATTTTTTACGTTCCAGTAAACATATTTATTTTAATATCATTGATTTAAAAAAATGTTTCCCATATTTAAAAATAAATTATCTTATACTAGCTAATATTTATTTAAATCAAGGAATTATGTTAAAAATATTTTCTTGAATATAAAAACTTTTTTTAGTGTACTCCAAGAATTATTTATTAAGAGGATACTTTTCTTTGAAAGGTCGAAAAAAATTCTTTTCAGAAATTTTTATTAAATTGTTAAATATTGATAAAACATTTGTTGAGAATGTATTTGGAGAAAGTCTTTAAATATTAAGAATATTAAATTAAAAAAATGTTTTATCTTTCAAAGAAGAACCTTACCTTTTACCCTCTTAATGCCTTTGTCTGCGGTGTTTACTTCGATGCGTGTTATCTCATTGCTATGTCATTGCTTGTCATTTTAGGTCTAGATCTGGTTACGATTCTAGCAGCGGAGGAGAGTCTGACAACGAGTACAGCACGTCGGGTAATCAAGTACAAAATCAAGCGCAGAACCAAATTCCCACCGCTGTTACAAGTTACGCGCAAGGAAAACACATAAATAAAGGACGGTGGACGAAAGAAGAAGTAAGTTTGTTTTTTTCATTACTTAGCATTAAGGCCGCTATTCAAAATTGATTCCTATTTCAAGACCGTTTTAGTATATTTAACATCTTAATATCGCTTTGTGATTAGTTTATGATGTTTTAAGATAGTACTTAAGATGGTCTTAAATATAAAAACCGACTACAAATAGTTCGGCCTAAATAACCAGTTGAGTTTTTTCTTTGTCGTAAAGAACACAATACACAATTTTATTTACCTAATTTTGTTTTGAGATTTGTGTTCTTGCTTTATCATAGTGCAATAATATGTTTTTCATACCAAACTTTCTCATATGAGAATGGGAATTAATAATTTTAACAGATCTGCGGAGAGAGTTTTTCGGACGGATAAAAACTTGCAAAAAATTGATTTTATTGCGATTAAAAAATTCGTTAGAATAAACATTAAAATTTTTTCTCAGACTGATTCTCTTTCAATTGATTTCATAAACTAAGACAAAAGAAAATTACTTTCTTGTGTTTGACACTTTCAGTCAATTTTTTTTCTGTTATCTGTTTTTCTGTTATACGTCACTTAAAAAAAAAATTCTAAAAATTACTGGTTATTGTGATAAATATCACATAAACGAACAAGTAACATGGATTATGGATTTTTAGTACTGGCAGTGCACAACAGAATGCAGCCTATTATCTCAAATATTATATATTGCAAATATTCTTTAGTTTTAGCTTATATCGAGTTAATCTATCAAAAGAATCAATTAAGCTACTAAGGACAATTTTTAATGTCTAATATCTAATAATTTTCTTTAATCTTTAATAAAATCAATTTTTTGCGATATTTTATCTGTACGGAAAACTCTCTCGGCACACACACACACACACACACACACACACACACACACACACACACACACACACACAGATATTTTAAATTTATATTGATGCGGGCTACGTTTTTATACACCGATATATATTGTTACACCGTATCGCTTCCATGTAGCAAGTTGAGGGGAAAGAGGACGGGGGAAAACAATGAACATGCGGATCCCCCCTCAAAAAAATGCCCACCCCTCGTATTTTCTGCAGCGAGTCGCGCCATCGTGTCGGGAGGCAGATGCCTCGGGTTACCCCATAGAACATAGGGTAGACTTACGCGGCTTCACGTGGGAAAGCCCACGAGGGTCGATCGATCTCCCATGCGTCCGTCCTTCCTCGTTTCGTGCATTTAAGGCGCGCAAATAAAACGCTGCAGGCAAGGTGAAGCGAAGTATTTTCACTTTCTTACACGCTTTTCCATTTGCAGGACGCCTTATTGAAACAGCTCGTGAGCAGCGCGGAACAACAAGGCACTGGTTTACGATGGGACATTATAGCCGGCCAGTTTCCAGATCGGAGCGACGTGCAGTGTCAGCAAAGATGGGCAAAGGTCGTGAATCCGGAGCTGGTGAAGGGTCCGTGGACGAAAGAGGTGGGCACTAACTTCGTTCCACTCTCATCAACTATAAAACCATTCTCAGATTCCATCAGCTTTCGAAAAGCTTACACATAAACATATTTGTACGATGAATGTGTATGCATGTTCAATACGATCACATTCAGATGCTCTCGTACAACCCCTAGAATTAATGATTCATCTTGTTAAAAAAGTCAATAGAAAACGATAGGGACTGATACAATTTATAAAAAAATTTTGTTGTTTTCTATTGGTATTTGATGAACGCGAATTCAATCATTGGAATGTAATAGAATTTTTATTGTTATCTTTATCGGTTTGTGCATAAATGAATAAAACTTTATCGTAATCAATGTCCCCTAAAGTACCCAGTATTCGTAACTATGATTAAACATGATTAAATATTTTTGTTTTTTATCGATTTTTTTTTTTAATTGGACATTTATAGAAATCAGTAAATTTTGAGAAGAATCGAAGCTTCTCTCATTGTTAGGACAACCGAACGTCGCAAAGCGATCACGTTGTATCGAGTTTTTCAACGTTGAACGCTGGGTGGTATAGCATCATTATGCGGCACTACACATACCACCTACACGAGGCGAACCGCATACAGACACAAGGGTCCCGACACTCGAGTGTCTGCCGCTCGCCTTGGTGGGGTATGCAATAAGAAAAAGTTCTGGCCGCGGTGATGTTGCGTCGCCATGCCAATGCACTTGGCAACAGCCAAGGGCAAGTAACGCGGCTCCGGCAATTGAGTGCGCGTACGTGTGATTATAGCGTTTCTCACTGGTATCCCTTGGTTACAATATTTCTTCGTTATCTCCTTATACTCGCATTTCGAGTATTATTCTCTGAAAAATCAAGATAGTGTTACAATGTTAAACGCAGAGGATGCGTATGATGTTCAAGGGATACAGTTTTTCTTGAAACTATATTTTTTTGCCGCAGAGAAAATTGATAAGATCGCATTTCGATTATTTTGTTATCAAATTATTATTGAATATCTTATTAGCGTTAAGAGAGATTTTTACTATGTTTATAAGAATGATTTAAATACAAGATACATAATGCATATATGAATTTCTCTTGCTATAAAATATATTTTTTAAAGGTGTTTTGATACACTTTGTTATATTTTATAAATTTTTCTGTTTTACAGGAAGATGAGAAAGTGGTGGAACTTGTGGGGAGGTATGGTCCGAAAAAGTGGACGTTGATAGCGCGACATCTTAGAGGCCGGATTGGCAAACAGTGCCGAGAACGATGGCACAATCACTTGAATCCGGAGATAAAGAAAACTGCGTGGACGGAGGCTGAAGATAGAATAATCGTCGAGGCCCATCGTAGGTTCGGTAATCAATGGGCGAAGATCGCGAAACTCTTACCAGGCAGGACTGACAATGCAATTAAAAATCATTGGAATAGCACGATGCGAAGAAAGTACGAGGGTGAGGAAGGAAGAGTTGCGACCAAAGGTATCATTTATCATATAAACGATGATAATATTTAATGATTCTGTAATAGAAATTTTAAAAATATAAATTGAAATTAAAAATAAATGTGATATAAATTTTAACTATTTTATCACGTGCACTTTAATTAATGATAAATATAAAATATATTATTTCTTATTCAATTGTATGCATTGATATTATTCATAATGCTCGCTAGACTCAAAAAGGCACAACGAGAAATAAACGAAATTTGTTGTACTTAGGCAGAGGCAAGAGAAAAAATATACAAAGCACTGCTGTAAGAGATCCGCTTATTCTGGAAGATGAACAGAATCAAATGAAGGCCGCCTCGCCTAGCAATTCGACAGTAACAGCTAGCAGTTCTTCGCAACTCCTCGATCTCCAGAGTCAGCTGGATTGGATCAGAAATTGGGAATCGCAGACTACAATGGACTACCAGAACGCACTACAGCTAAACAGGCATACACAGGACAATGAAAAATGCGAATCTCCGAAAAGAGGATCTTCGCGAACGAAAATTGAGACAGTTTCATCATTACCTAAGTATGTATTTGAAACGAGTGATATGACGTTTACTTATTTTCGGGTAGCTTTTAACTTTACACTTTTTCTTTGTTTAGGTATTTTAACCTGCAACAAATACAAAACGAAACGTCTGATTCGAAGAACTCCGAGATAAAACTGATGCCGATGCCTGACTTAGAAGATTTACCTGAGCACCTGGAAAAGAAGAGCAGTCCGCCGCCTATATTACGTAGACGCAGAAACGTGCACAGTTTACTACAGAGGATAGATATTGCAGAAGATTACGTCGCAATGGTACAAACAGGAAACACCTCTCCTTCGACTCCTATCAAACAACTTCCATTCAGTCCCTCGCAATTCTTGAACAGTCTGAGTCCGTCGGAGTCATGGCCACGCGCCAGTACACCCAAAGGAAGCAGTCCCGGTCCGCTTACGACTCCGCAACCTACCGGTTTCCGACGAAGTCAAAACGGTACATCTCTCATAGAATTTATTTCTATGCTGCTACAAGTTTTAAACGAATAGTAAATTTGCGAAGTCATAATCTTTTTATTATGAAATCTATACTAAAATAGAAAATCTTTTTTTAGAATCACTTTTTATTGTCATTTTTGTAGACGGTGTTACACCAAGAACACCGACGCCATTCAAAAAAGCTCTGGCTGAGTTTGAACGTCGAACCGGGGCGGCACAGTTGCCCGCTACACCTAGTCGCCTGGATGCACTGACCGAGATAATAAAGCAGGAGACCGAGAACGAAGCTGGGACGAGTTCGATTCAAGACCAAGATTCGGGCTACAACAGTATGATACGAAGGCGCGGTAAAGAGAACAGCGCGCCAGGAGGAAAGCGCGCGCGTAAGGCTCTTTCTCAGGCCTGGGCATCTCAGGACAACTCCGACATTAGTTTCCTCGTGGAAACACCAGTACGTTATCCAAAAAAATAAATAATTATTTGGGACAAATCACATTGTATTCCATGAACACAAAAATTACATGTGCGTGATTAGCTTTTACGATGTGTATTTGATTTGAAGTCATAACTTCATTCATAACACGCAATTCAATGGTGCTTTAATTTTTATGTTCATTGGTAAATTTCTAGAAAGAAATAAACATAATAATATATACTTGTTTTTCTTGCATTGTAGAGTAAAAGTTTGGATACTTCTACGCTATTTTCACCTGCATCTATGGCGCTGGAAGATAGCTTTTTAACTGCAGGAACCAGTCCTACAAAGGTACAACAACGTACTCAAAATCAAAGTCAAATTCATAATCAACCCGCCCTATCCTGGTATTATTCTCGTACCAATTCTCGTCCTTAGACACGCTAGCCGGCCTTTTAACTTTTCTTTCACAATACTATCTGTCTTTGTACTTAAATTTTTGCCTGTCTTCATATTTCACATTTATATAACGCTTTTTATTCACTGTTTGAGGAAAAATCCAATTAGCGCGCAGAAGATATAATTCTCTTTTTTCTTCTACTGCTGTTTGTATTCCTTTCGTCGCTTAATGTTGCCCAATCCAAAGATTATCAATCTTGTTAAATTTAGGTATAATACTATATGTAAACTAACATTAAGGTCACTCGATCTATTTATTAAAACTTGTACCAGTGCCGAGACCTTGGTCGTTAATTATTTATATTTATTTAATATTATTAATTTTATTATTTCAAAACTTTAAATAAATATTAATTTATTCATCATGAAATGAGAAACATTTATGTTTCTTAACTGTGACCAATTAAAAAAAGTATTTCACTATATTTATGCGCATGCTTTTATGACGTAGACACATTTGTTGGTTTTACAAAAATTATGGTCATTTTTATATCTTCGCTTGAAGAATTAAATTATTAATTAGTTTCGTTGTAAGCTTGTACATACATATAATCGGCAGGTGACCGATCTTGTTTCGTTTTTGTTTGCTTCAGTCTTATTCGCTAGGAATGGATTCTAATAAATCGCGAACGACTAATATATTAACGACGTTGCTTGCAAAATATATGCGGTATTAGCATGGGAAAGGATATCGTACGATTGATCCTATACAAAATTTTGTCATTTCGAACATGTTAATATCCATACCATGTCAATCTTCGTCCTTTAAAACGAATCCCTAGATGTAGCCCTGCACGAGCATAATGTTTTTTTAAATATTTTTTATGAATATTAATATTTATATGTAAAATAATATATATGTAAATATTTATATTATTTATATGTACTTGTTTTCTTCTTTTTTTTAATGATATATTGAGTTGTCGCATGTTAATTGCATATACTAACTAATAAATTGCGTACACTAACTAAAATCGTTTTCCTTATACAGGCCTGGCCTAGCGTACCAAAGTACCTCAATCTTTTCCCAATCCAAAGATATTTATGCGGGATATCTTCAGTCGAGAACAACCCTAGTGCACGGCGCGAATCTAAAAAGTGAAGGCCTAGTCTCTTTTTTTCTTCTTTTTACTTTGTATATTTGTTCCTATTGAGATAAAGTATCACGATTTTTTGTACCCGTCTTTTTCTTTCGCGAGTTTTGACACCTTTTTCTTTTTTAAAAAAAATTTAGAGAGATCTCCATTTTTCTTATAAAATAAAATTTAGTAAAAAAATGGAAATGATTTTAGAGAATCTTAAATTAAAATAAAATTTTATAATTTAAAAAGGTGTTTAATTCCGATGAAACCTCGAGCTCATAGACAGGAAACAGTATACAAACGAAAGTCCTGATCCAGAATCAGCCTTTGCACCTTCACCTAAGAGCCTAGTCAATCCACAAATTGTGGGCAGTCTTCTTCTCTTTCTTATTCTTTTTCTCTCTTTTTTTCTGGAAAAGGCGTATGAAAAGAAAACACAAGATATGTCGTTACAATTCCTTAATCTTCGACAAATACGAGTTTTGATCTGCCTCGTCTGAGATTTATTTATCTCTCTTCATTATTACAATCTCAAATTGTTTCCTCTTTTTTTCCTTCTACCCTTAAATTTATTCTTCAAAATATAAAGTCAATTCTATTTTTTTCTAAGAACATCTCTTATTTGCCGGCTGTAGCTAGTGTGTCTATCCTTTCCAGACTCCTCACGACTTTGCGTCCGTACAACAACGGAAGCCGAATGCCAAGAGAGCGATCACGTTCGACGCATTCGACAGTCCTTATTGTATCTTCAGCCCTCTGCCTCTCAGGCCGGTAAAACGCACCAAGGTGAGTTCTTTGTTTAACAATTTTTTTCTTTCGCACGGATTTTATATCAAACATAAATTCGATCAAACTTTTAAGATTTTAATTTACGGAGACAATTGGCTAATTGCTAACTATATAAATTATATCAAATAATAGGTTTATACCATAGCGAATATTAAGTATCATAATGTAATTGCATACAATTAAATAAAATGTTCTATTAAATTAAACAAGTGTCGTATTGTAATATAATCAGTTATAATTACAGGTGTATTGCTGGCACACGCTAAAATTACTATTATTAAATTTTTTTCTCTTGTTCATAGACACAATTGGAATCGCAATGGATAGCGGTGGCGTGCGGTCGTACCCGCGACCAGCTTGAGATGACCCGCGCCGCCCGACGCTTCTTGAGTAATCATGGATTGCTCTTGCCGTTGCGCCCACGTTCTTTAAATTTCTGAGGAGGAAAAAACAAGAATGTAAAAAGCGCGGATACCGGCGCTCGGTCGCACTTTGTGGTACAAAAGACGAAAACATTAAACTAGTCGTAGATTGAAGGTATAGAGCGCTTCCGTTTCAGGAACGTGCGATCACTATTGGTATTTCACGCGTTATAAATTCGAGAGATAAATTAAGCGACGAATTCGATCGGTTGACCTCGATATGCGTGGATTAACTCTACACTGCGCTAGGTGATAAAGAAAATAACGGAAATAAATGATTACTCTTTCAAAGATTCTAGATAGTAACTGAATCAGATGTGGATTTAAGTAGAAACGAAGAGTATCCTCCTCCATCTCTCGCACGTCTTTTTCTTTTTTCGAAATTGCATTTATATTTATGTACTCGTTCAAGAAAAAAAGTATAGAATAATTATATAATCAAATTTTGTATTTATCTGCCTCTTTTAAGAAAATTATATACTCAACATAAAAAACAGTTAATTCAACAGGTGGAGTGAAGAAGTAGCTGTTTTATGATTTGCAAAATCTTTCGTAAAACAGAATTATGTTACTTTATCAAATTGTTCTATTATTTTATGTTTGCTTTTTAGAGACACTTATAAGTACAGTTCATTGTGTACGTATACATGTACATACTACAGTTTTTCTCTTCGAGTTTCTAGATTCGCCTCTGAACAGATACTATACAGCAGATGAAAGAGTATTGAAAATGTAAATGAATTAGAATTTTGTATAAAATAAAAAAAAAGACTAGGTTCTATAAATTCAACCTGCGTGCGCACTGTAGGGTTAAAAATTTCTCGTCGTTGTACGAAGTTATGCATCGTTGTAGATATCGTCGGTAATTTTGGACGCGTCGAGTGCAATTTGTTGAATTCGCTTACACGTAATAGAATACGAAAGCAACCACAGTGCAACCGAATTTTCATCCGGGATTACGGGGTTGTTGCACTTTATCGACTTTATTTCTATCGCGCCGTTCTCGAGGTGTAACATATGAATACAAAAATATATCTTTCGCGTCCACGTATTTGGATAATAAGAGAAATAGGTTATACATAATTTTGTAATTTTATTTACAATTTTTCCTATAAACTCCGTCCCGTGAGAGAATGATTTTAGTCTGTCTATTTGATGAAAAACGGAAGGAAAATTTAAAAACATATCAGGCAATAAGCATTGCTATTTATTTCATGATATTATTTATTGCTTTAAAAGCGATTTTGGGAGGTATCTGACAGGTAGAAATCATTCTTTCATAGAACAAAATCCGTACCAAAATGACAATCCTGGTTTTATCATGAGATTTCAATGCTGATATCTGAAAGATAGAACGTCGAATAAACTCGGATATCAAATTATTAGACCTGCAAAACAAAACACGCACGCGTTTTTCTGCTTACAAGAGTATCACTTGTCATTTTCTTTCTCTTTCTTTCTATATATTTAGGAAAGATAAAAGAATAAAATTATAATTCATTTATTTGATACACAGTAGTATATTATACGTAATATAAAACAAAATCATTATTGCAACCATTATGTACAAAGAGCCTTTGTAATTCATATTTAATTTACAAGTGAATAAAATAAAATCGTGATAATAATCACAATGGAATCTACGTATATCATTCTGTGTCACAAAATTTTTCTACTGCTTGATTGGACACATAATATGCAAAATGTTTTTAATCTGTTGACAGATCCTAAACAGGTAAACATTTAACATTAATAAAGTTGTTTTCATGGAACTAGTAATAATATACAATTAAATGTAATTATCATAGCACCTATTAATATCATTCCTGAAAAATCTACATATATATGTATGCAGAATATTTAACAAATGTGACAATTATTTTTTGCTGTTTGCTAATAAATGGAATTATAACAATATCGAGCAGCCTAAAACATTTTCGCTACTTTTGCATCTAAGTATGCTTCATTTTTATAACATTTATATAAAAAAGAAACTTACAGATTTTTAGGAACTGCTCAATATTTTATAATTTATTAAAAATATCACTAAAACATCACTAAAAATGTTCAAATATCACTGATAGTCACTAAAATGCGAATGATAATTGGAATGATGAAGTTACGAGTGTCAATTTGGGTTTTTTTTTGTCAAAAACCAAGCTTTGCAAAAATGCATTTGCAAACCTTGAAAAATTGCAGTTCAAGTGACACTTGACTTAGTATTTTAAAAAATTCTACGAAACTGTCAAATTCAAGCTTTAATGAAAGCTATCGTGCTTGTCGAATGTTTTCAGATCATAAAGTTTATCATAAAGTACATACATGAGCTATACTCGACAATAGCTATTTGGTAATAAGAAAAATTATTTTTTATCAAATGTGACAAGATAGCAAGACTAATGCCGCAATTATTCGAGTATTTCATCTATATATGTGTACAATTATACTAAATCAGATTACGTAGATTTATGTAACCATAGATGAATACATATATATATTAGAGCTTGCTAGAGGAATGCTTTTCTCTCGTGAGAAATGCAAATTCAATATGTATATGCACATCGAGAAATGCACTGGTACATACATAATATCTCAGCATTAGTCAACGAAAAAGTATTTTTCCCTAATTATTCACTACATTGATACATTTTATTGTTGCATTAGTGTGTGCCACCCGTATGTGTATGTGGATTCATTTGTATTTTATATAAAATATTTATACTTATGAGAAAAATCGTAATAGGAGCAACAATATACGCTCAATCTTCCGCGACTAGATTACGACTAAATGAGATCTTTTCCTAAATAAAACAGAATGTGTAAGGCTGGAAGCTTCTAAGCGATTGAACAAATAGAAATTTATCAGATTTAGTACTTGTTTCTATACGGTCGACTGATGAAATGCAGTCGTTTAAAATATAATCAATTAGGCCATCCGTTTATATATTTTAATATGGCAAGGATGCTGTGTATGAATTATCTTTCACTGCCAATGATAGAATTTCGCAGATATTACTTAAGAGATAGGGTGACACCGTGCTACATTGTCTAATAATATGAAAAATTTTAAACTATCTCGTATTACTTTTCCTTCTTTTCTTAAACACACGTTCATACATACATACATACATACATACGTACGTACACACTGCCATTTCACAATTATTACCTTAGGTGTACTTGTAGTAGTCGGCTATTACCGCAGTTGCTATTTTGAAAATTAATGTAACCAGACTTAAGAAATACGCAGAAATACATACAAATATGCGAAGATCTACCGCACAGAATTTTTATTGATAATTTTTTTTAAGCAATTTGGAGTCCAACCAAAAATTCAAATCTTTTCCCAAAATTGTTACAGTAATTATAGTTTTTAAGGTGTAAAAAGTTAATTACAATAAATTGATTGGAAATGGAAAAATTGCAATAAAATAAAACATTAACCCTTAGCGCTCCGCACGTTTACGAAACAAATGACGGATGGCTCTGTAGCAGAAGGTTAAAAAAATCAACTTTAAATTTATCAAATATTGCACTTTTCCACAATATTACACCCACCCAAGTATTGCACCCACAATATTTTAATAATGATAAGTCTGGAATGTTCCGTGCAAGATAAAAATATAAAAATTGATATCTTTGCAAACATAATGTATGTGAAAAAGAATATCTGCAAAATATTTTCATGTGTTGACCACTTTATCAACTAGTATATTTTTAATAGTAACTTAAAACCAATTTGCAGAAATATTTTTTTGTTAATATTATGTTAACTTGCGTTAAAATCATTTATATACTTAACTCGAAGATTGTGCTAAGTGTCATAAAATGACCATCAAAGTTCTGCATTAGTTTCGATAATATTAACGGTCATTTAACCGATGTTTAATTTACTGTACTAACTTTAGCTAACAAAAAGTATCTTCGATCGAAAGATACTACGAAGGCAACAAAAGTCCAATTTACTACAAAAAGATAAAACAAAAATAAAATTTATAAAATATTCTATCATCGCTATTATAGTATATTCCTTTCACGATCGATGAATATTGGATAATATTCCAAGCTTTGGCTTTACGATCCTTCTTTTTCTTCTGTAATACCAGCTGCTTCATTTAGGCCATCGGGATCTATACAAAATCGAGAATTTAAATAATTATTCACGAGTGTAAGACGATCGATTAGCAATTAACTGTCACCTGAACAGGGAGAACCTTTTATCCTGCAGGTATTGTAGCTACCACAGTTTAAGCACTTCAACCCGACGATGTGAAACTTTACCGTAGATTCCTGAAATAACAGGTATCTTGCCATTAATATCTCAATCATTTTCCACACTTCAGCATTTGAGATATATGTATGAAGAAGTAGATTTCACCTCGTGGCAGTCTTTACATAAGATATCGGTTTTACAGTCGGTATATTCCTCCGGCATCGGAGTCAGCGACACCTCCGCGTCCAGATACTTCCACAAGTCCGTCATGTCTAGGAGAGACACCTGACAGGACGGGCAGGCGTAATGTCCCGAGTTCAACAGTTCCTCAAAACACATACGGTGAAGCAAGTGCCCGCAATCAGGAATGTGACATGGTATGCGACTTGTATGAATGTCTTCCAGGCACACGGGACAATTGGAATGAGAGACATTTTCTATGCACTGCAAAATAAAATTAGAATGAATTGCAAAATTTATTTATATAACGTTTGCAATTTGAGTTTATGATATTTGCGTTTATATAATATTTACAAACTGCATAAAATGTAAATGATAAGGTTCAATTACTTTCTTCTACATATTCTGAATATATACAATAATTTTATCACACAAATATTTTTCATTATCATATCCTTACCGTATGTCCATTTTGTAACTGAATCGGCAAGCACATATTACACTTGGCACAGTGAAAGAATTTGTCACGGCCACCAACTCTACATATTCCACACCCGTCACAGTGGTACTGATTCTTATCTTCATCATCAAACAGATTACACTCTAGGCATGTGTATTTCCCAAATTGACAGTGACAATTTTGGCAAGTAGCTTGGACAGGTTGACGAGTATCGCAAAGAACACATATCAATTCTGTAACTTCTTTCCTATTCACTGTGTGTGCCTCCTGTTCGTCATGGCAAAATCGACAAGTGTACACTTTGTTGCAGCATGGAGTCTAAAAAAAAGAAGAAAAAACAAGCATAAGAGATTAAATCTAAGAAAAGTAATTCATTAAAAACAAAGTACACATTTTTCATTATTACATTTATAATTCATGTAAGAATTTTATACACAAAAAATAAACATAAAAGTTTCAAGATTTATAATCAATATAGTCACAAACATTTAAATTGCCGTTTCTAAAAATTATAGTAGAAATAAAATTATAATACAATTATTGTAGAAATATTTTGTCATACTTCGATAAGTTAATTTTTATGACTATTTTTAAAAATATTTATCAAACTCATGTCTACATTTCCAACAATTTAGATTAACTTTAATCTCAGTTTAATTTACCTCTTGTCGAGTCTCTCGTCTCTTTATCTTTTCCTAATTCTTAGAACTAGAAAATGATAAGAGTAAATTAAACTGAGATCAACAAAGTTTAGCTCCATAAAAATGAACATGAATTATCAGTTTCTGTAAACACCATATGATCTGCTTGAGGATGCCACAGAACAACGGGTTGTCTTCTCAGACTTACCACAAATTTGGACTTTCGCTTATAGTGCTCGCAGCCGTAATTATCGTTTGATACGGCGAGCGCCTCCTTCCCCGAGGTGGACGGAAGATACATGGTCCAGACGCAGTCACCCTTCTTCACGGATTTGCGCGTCTCCTTGCGATCCCGGTCGTCGCCGCGGTCCGCGGCGGTAACAGCGGTGGTGGCGGCAGCGGCGGCGGCGGTCTGCTCGACGTCGCAATTCGTCAGATCCTCGTCGTCGCGTTCCGCGGTTACGGTACTCTCGGGACTCGGGTCGTCGTTCTCGCGATCCGCGGCGGTCTCTTCGGCGCCGTCGTCGCAACTCGGCGCCTCCTCGTCGCGATCCTCGGTGGCCTCCTCGGCGCCGTCGTCGCTACTCTGCGCCTCGTGGTCCTCGCGGTCCTCCGTGGCGGTGCGCGCCTTCTCGCTATCGCCGTTCTGCATGCCGACGTAGTACCTGATTTTGCTGCCCTTTTCCGTCGATCTCATCGACCCGAGACGCGATCAACGCCGGTGCATCTCGCACCTCTCGCCCTCGTCCTTGTCGTCCTCGCACCTCTGATCTCTCGCCGTTTTCGTCCTCGTCGTCGCCAAACTTGAGTTGCTGATTGATGAAACTACCATCCACAATTGTCGTATCCTCGGGCAACACAACGCGCAACGAGAGGTGTTCGGGGCGGTTCGGTTCGACTCGGCTCGGTTCAGGGCCAGTTAAAGGTCGGCGCGCGGGAAGCGTCGGCTGTGCACGATACTAGGAAAACGGGGTCGATCCGCGACGACTCCGTCCAACTCCGTCGCGAACAGAGATTCCACAAGAAGCTCACAATCACGGCTACCACACTGCACGCACATTACAGAGTTTGCAGTCTCTGGCTGTTGCAACATCCCACGAAACGGCGACCGTCGGCGACGTCAGTCGCAAAGTCGATCCCAGGGGGGAACCGCCAATCCCGCGCGTGTTACGTGTACGTCCACGCTCGATCACGCTCGACGTCGTGACTTTGCGCGTCTAGGTATTGCTCGTGCGTCGTGATCGTCGGATCCAACGAGTCCGGACCGAGGGAAGTCTATTCTTTTCCCCTTTTCTCATCAATTCAGGATTTATATTAAATTATCTGCAATGCTCTTGTTTCTATTATTCCCAGATCATACAAGCTGAAAGATCCTTGACTATAATCCTACTGTATCCTACATCGTAATCCATATACCAGGGATTTAATAAATCTTCGAGAAATCGTGTGATACCGCAACCCCAAAGGTCGAAGATTTATCGGAAGAAGAAATTTCGCCTCTCGCGAGCCTCGTGCTCCAAGGGCTCCAAAGGCTTTTCTGCCAGTCAGAACGCTGTCAAAATAGAGAGTATCGTATATTTTTTTTTAACCAGAGAAATACAGGGATTTAAATCCTTCTAATCGCCTGATTGTTCGTAGAATGCAATTCGAGATAGAGCGGCTGTAAAATTAGAATATAATTCGAGATAGAGCGACTTCGTTTAAAAATTCAATTTAAAGGGAACGAAAAATAGAATATTTAAAGAGAACAGTTGAGAAGCACGGAGGGGCCACGTGTTTCTCTGCCTGTCGAACATAACCTTTACCCCTCTTTTTAGTCATTTGAAGAGTACTTTGGAAAGTAGATCCCTGGGTGTTCTTTAAGTTTTCTAAAAAATAATTATCTATCGTACTTTCGATATCTTTTCGACAAGACCTGTAAACGAGAATCAATTAAAGTTATAATATTAAAATATTCAAATTATATTGTGTGCTGCGTCATGTTCCTAGAAATCATTCTATGAATGACTCAATATACAATTGTTTTACTTGTGAATAAAATTGTTTCTCATTTATATATAATAATAATAAATAATTTACATATATAAATATGTATATAACTAAATATATTTTGTAAATTTTTGTTTATAAATTATAGATTTTGCATAAGCAACACACAAGTATTTGTGTAATATTGTGCTGACATTGTGTCAAAATTATTTATCAGAGCTGCTTATGTTGGATGCTCATTTATATATAATAATTTCTATATAAAAAATATTTATATATATAAATATTTGTAAATTATAGATACTTAGATTTCACATAAGCAACACTAAGTGTTTAATCAAGTATTAATTGCATAATATTGTGCTGATAATGTGTTAAGACTATTTATCAAAGCTGCTTATGTTCAACTGCTCATTTATATATTATAATAATAATAAACACTTTTTGTATATAAATTGTAAATTTCTATTTGTAAACTATAAATTTTTAGATGTCGCATAAGTAACACACAAGTATTTAATTGAGTATTAATTGCATAATATTGTATTGACATTGTGCTAAGACTATTCATAAGAACTGCTGGACTACATATTGAAATATAAGAATGACAGTAATACTAGGAGGTGGTATATCAGGTCTGTCAGCGGCATATTATGCTGTTAACGATGCCAGACTTTCATCTGTTGTTCTACTGGAGGCTTCTAGTCGCCTGGGTGGATGGGTCCGCAGCAGAAAATCACAAAACGGAGCGATCTTCGAACAAGGACCAAGAACCGTAAGAACAGCTGGCCTAGCCGGAAAAAACACTCTTAATCTGATAGAGGATCTACAATTGAATGACAAATTAATTCACATCGGACTGCATCATCCCGCGGCAGGGAATCGATTGATTTATATGGATAATGCACTGCATCGTCTACCAAACTCTTTAATGGGCATCTTCAAAACGTCTTCGTTGCTAGATCGACCCTTGATCAATCGTATATGGACGGACTTGAGAGCCCCCAAAGTATCCAAGGAGGACGAGAGCATTTACAGTTTCATCCAGAGAAGAGTGGGTCAGGATATCGCGGATAACTTGATCAGCCCTCTGATCTGCGGGATCTGCGCGGGAGACGCGCGTGAGATAAGCGTCAATTTCCTCCTTAAATCACTGTTCGAAGCGGAACAGAAACATGGTTCCATAGTGAAAGGCTTGTTAGCAAATCAGTTAAAAAAAATGTTTTCAAAATCAGAGAGCAAGGATAATGCGGCAAAGAAGAAAGATAATGCGGACGACGAATCTGCGGCCAGACCTCTGACTTTGGTAGAAAGAGCACAAAAGGAACGCTGGCTGCTGTGGGGTCTACAGGGAGGACTCGAACAATTACCTCAGGCACTGACCGATAATCTAAAGAAACAAAGAGTAAATATACAGACTGAGAAGAGGTGTGAAAAACTGACATTTAAATCAGATCGCGTAGAACTGTTAGTCAACGGTGAGCCTCAGGAATACTCGCGAGTTATCTCGAGCTTGAGCGCCAAGGACCTTGCCAAACTATTGCAGGAGCAACATCCTACGCTGTCGGCGGAGATGAGAGCGATACCTACCGTGACAGTGGGAGTGGTTAATCTTGAATTCCAGGGAAATGTATTGCCACTGCAGGCATTTGGCTTCCTTGTACCTCCGAAAGAGAATCTATCTCTGCTAGGCATACTGTTTGATTCCTGCATATTCCCTGAGTCTTCTACGGTACGCATATTTCTAAACAATTTTATTGTTTGCTTCCTACAAGGAAAGATTTTCAATTCGGAAATTCAAAATAAATTATAAAATTTTGGCAACAGAGGATATTCTGGTATGTAATAAATTATTTTTTCTTGCTGTCTATATTTTCACCTTGAAAAAACAAAATTAACCCCTAAAAATTAGCTTAATTTTCATTTTCATTTTATTCTATTATTAAAAATTAATATTTTGATATGTTTTCTCATAAGTTTTATTAAAAGATATAAAATATCTATAAAATTGTATTCTCCTTTTCTTGATGAATAATAAAATATAAATAAAAAACAAAATTCAGGAGTTGATTTTATTATTTTAGCGTGAATTCGGATGGCAAACAAATAACTTATTGCATATCAGAAGATTTTCTATGTATTTTCAAAGTTTTAATTGTATTTTTTTAAATTTCTAAATTTGAAACCTTGTCTTGTTAATCGCACGATTCAATCTTCATTTTTAATGCATTTTTTATTTTTGTACATACAAAGCTGTGAAAAGAATAAATTATGCAACATGTAAAAAAATATTTTCAATAATAAATTATGTACAAAATATTGTGTGATTAATACATATGACTTAGGTATTGACGGTAATGATGGGAGGTGCGTGGTTCGAAAAACATTTTGGGCTGAATCCGTCGGAGGAGCAACTGTTAACGACGGCGATTAATCACACCAAGAATATCTTACAAATCGAGGAGGAACCAGTCGCGCACAACGTTGCCGTTCTGAAGGACTGTATTCCGCAGCACGTCGTGGGTCACAACGCACGTATAAAACGCATCCACGATTACATTTCCGCGCACCATATTCCTCTGGCGCTGTGCGGTTCTTCTTATCAAGGTGTGGGACTCAATGACGTTATTCTGTCAGCAAAACAGGCCGTTTGTGATGTTGTAAAATAATTGCGGAATTGTTTGATTTGTGTAAAACACCGTAGGAGATTAATAGCGGCATTCAAAATGTAAATCAAATTACATGCAAACGCTGTACATGCTAAATCATACCAAACCATGCAAAAAATTGTTGTATAAAGTTAAAATAAAAATGTAAATTAATCTCTGGATGAAAATTTATAATTAAATGATAATCATAATAAATTACTTTGTTATATGAAAATACAGTCTGTTTGATAAGAGCGTGTATGGCGAAACATTTTCCTGGAAACCGTTAGAGGAGTGATTAGATAGAGGGATGCCTCCTCCAAAATGCTTTGAAAAGAAAACCTTAATTGTCGTTTGGGGATCGATCATAAAACTTTTTCCCTAGGGCGGAAGTGAAAATCTTTACCATTGAATGGAGAAATTTTTCACGTCATTTTTCTGCCCTAGGGAAAAAGTTACATGATCGACCGGGTCGATTCGACCCCTTGATCTTGATCACAGAAGAACATATTTCACTATGAGTGCCGCGTACGCATCACATTGCGAAGCCGTACTTTTGAGTTTGCATCCAAAAGGATCGAAATGTCATACAGTGCGGCTGCAAAATATATGAAAAAGTCAAAAACATTTATAAGCAAGTGGGTGAAACGTTATTCCGACGTAAAAAACGTCGATAATCGGCCAGATTGTGGTTCGACTCAAGTAACAACGAAAAAGGAGGACAAAGTGATTTTATGGATATTAGAAAAGAATCCTGGTCTATCATTGCGTGGAGGGCAAGCAATTTTGCGTAAAAAAGGTTTAAATGTGTCATGTGACACTATAAGAAAACGTTTACTGCCCCATGAAGTAAAATTTCGAAGCATTAAAGAAATCGCTAATATCCAAAAAACACGTTGAAAAAAAGACTCATTTGGGCGAAAGAAAATTTAGACTGCAATTGGGGCCAGCTAATTTTTACGAATGAAACTTCTTTTTGGGCAAATTCTTTCATCCATCAAGCTCCAAGGGGAAAAGATCTAGACCGTCAAGCAGTTATTTCGATAGATTTGATGTATTTGAAGGTTTGCCACAAGATTATGCTATAAAATTAGTCAAAAGTATGCCTCAGAGATGCCAGGCAATTATTAAGAATGGAGACAACTAGACAACTTATTAATAATAAAGTATGACGGTCCATATCATATAGTATGTGTATTTTTTTTTAATTCATTGTCCAAAATAGTTTTTAAATTTTACCGTACACGCTTTGTCAAACAGACTATATATGACGTACAAAAATGGAGCAGTGAAATGTATTAAACGCACAGTGTATAATTTGCAACGAAATATATAATATTACTTTATTAAAAATGTACAAATAAAATATATGTATAAAATATAAGATTTTACTACTAGCTAATCAGGGATTTGTTTTTTTCTTATATAATAAAAAAAAAGATACTTTTTAACAGCAATTCATTTTCCCTTTTTCCATTATATTTTCATTAAACAACATAGTAGTATCGCAAAATTTCAATTATTGTGGCATTATGTGTGTATGTGTGTCGAAAACAAATTTGCTTACTGTTCTTTTATATAATATAATTAATATTAGGAACATAAAAAAATTTGCTATTTATCTGTAACAAAAGATAGAGTAATCAAGTGCTTATCTGCAAACAATTATGTAATGTTATTGCAAAATAAAGCGACGTTATCCCAGCAATAAATGTAATTAACCAAAGACAATTCTTTGCTTTGTTCAAAGTCCATATGCAAAACAAAATATGTCTAAACAAACAGATTACATTAATACTACTTGCAAATTGATCATGCTGATTTAAAAGAAAATAAATAAATTCAAGTAGATTAATACAAACTTATATGCATTCATTTTTACATTCGTTGATGGATATAACATTACAATTGGTATATGTTTAATCTTTAACAGTACCTGCATATTTAACTTCATCAAAAGCCTTTCTTGCTTTCTTAAGTTCCTCATTCATTGTTAAAAGATCTTTCACTCTAGCATATTTTCTAGCATCCTTTCTCACTGCAAATATAAATAATAAAAAAATAAATATAAAAAAATTAGATAATATATATAATTCTTACCTAAAAATACAATGTCTTCCACTTGAACTCGTCCCGTGCGTCCAATCTCCATGGCTCGATGTGTCATCTCCGTTATAAATTCGATAACCAAATCCTCTAATAAGTCAACGCTTTCTGTATAAGGATTCTGATCATCACCGAAGCCATACATCATGCAGCGCAGTTCCTTAGAGAAGAGACGTTTTCTTCCACCGGGCAGAGTTCCGCCAATTGGAATTTCTGCTTCTTCATCCTCGAACTACCAAAATAATCAAGTATAAGTAAGAAAAAGGTTCTAATAATTGATTTTCAATAATTATTAAATGCAGCTTAGTAAACTTCTTTTTAATTTTACAGTGTTGATCTGGCCGTCCGTTCGTTCATCCATCTGTTCGTTTGTCCAGCCATCTGTTTGTTTATTTGTCTGCAAAATTTTTCAAAAACTACTTAACTTTTTCAAATTTTGTTTTTGCCAATAGATACTTAAGAATGTTAGTTCCACCAAGGAAAAATATAAGTCAAATCAATTTATTATAAATGGATCAAGGTCAATAAAACTTTTTTATAAAGTTTTTCCAATTACTATAATTTTTTAAATACACTACTTACATCTGTACAAGAAGATTATAAGTTTATTGTCTACATTTTATTGATTGCATATATTATATCATATAAAATTAAAACTCTCTAATAAGATAATTTTTGAAAAAAAAATGTATTTACTTTTTTTCTAGGAAAATTTTTTCTCAGAACTTTTCATAAAATTTTATAATTTATATATTAATTTTAGAATTTTTCAAAATTTCCACAATTTTATAAATGTTTTAGAAATTTCTTAGGTTTATTATATAAATTGGAACATTCCAAAAATATGGCTGCATTTTATTTGAACGCTCACATGTGATAAGCTTCATTCTATCTTTATCGCTCGTTATATGTGGAAGGGAGATAGAATAAAGCTTACAGCGTGTGAGATTCTAAATGGAACGCAGCTTAAGTTATCTTTTCTAAAATTCTTCGTATATATAAATTCTAAAATATCTTAAGATTTCCAAGAGTTTCCATTCGATAATTTTTAATAAAATCTTATTAAGAAAAAGTTTTAAATATTTTTAGAAATTAAAATATGAAAAATCTAAGAAATTTCAAAACGTTTACAATTCACCATACATCTATATATCTGTGTGTGGGTGAAAAAAATTCTAAGAAAAATTTGCACTAGAACTAATGTTTCTACTTCTACGGAATAATACTATATGGAAAAAATATACCTTGAACCATTTTAAGAAAATTCACAAAATACTTAGTTTTATTTATATCAACATATAACGAAATTTTCATTTATGTAGAAAAAAAAAGTAAATCCAACCTGCTCAAAATTTTCTTCAGCAGCCATCCTTTCGTAGATTAGTTAAATTGAGTTTCTCCTGACAATTTCAGCTACTTGTCCTTCGTATTATTTTTTAAATCAACCAATATAATTATTTGTTATGTTTTACAACCTTGGATATATTAACAAATAAATCGATCTCTAACGACTTGCCATATATTTATTGTTTATGCTGTGCAAGAATGATAGGTTAAGTTAACTCCGAATTGATCTTCGTGACCTCATGTGGTGGAATTATGGAAGCTTTATAACGGAAAAAGGTCGGTATGGCCGTTCTCAGGTTCCTTTCAAGTCTCAACAGGTTAGATCTCGAAAAGCACGTCATACCTGGTGAAGGGAGCGTCGAACGCGCGTACACGATTTATGTCAACTTCAATGATTCAATCGTTCCTAACCGCTTTCGTGCGACCGATTCATTTGTCTCGTCGCACTGTACCGACAATAATTTACGCGAACGCAATGAAGGTGAGACACGAATACCGAATTGTAGGGGCGAATACAAGTTAACATACAAATTGACTTCGCCGCTGATCGCTTTGTTCAACTCCAACTAGCTGCAGCTTTCGAACATTCGAGATCCAAGTCCTCCTCACGACGATCTTCCTCCTCTATAATTCACACTTGACACGAACGCGCGATCCTTCGTTGTCGGCACTCTCGAAATACTTTCGCTATTCACGCGCGTCAAAAACTCACTACGAAACAACGGAGAAGATGCGAAACACGATTAAACGTGACACGACTTTGCTCCATGCATCGTATCCGATATAAGTCGATACGACCAGATATATACGACGTGACGGATGTTGGCACAAACGCCCGATGGTCCGACACCAGTTCACTTTCGACACTTCGCGGCACTTTCGAAACACTTGTTCGTGTCAAAAACTCGTACGGGACGACGAAGATGCGTCATGCGAATTGAAATGCGCCGCGACGGGCGGTAGCGGCGCAGCGGCGCGCAGGCGCGTGCGTCTGGCCACGTGACAGTCACGCTGCTACGCAGTACGCAGTGCCAGCAGTCGGTCGGTTAGGGAGCACGGCGGAAGGTTATGGCGTGTCGCGGCGCATTTCAACTCGCATCCTCGTCGTTCCGTACGGGTTTTTGACGCGTGCAAGTGTTTCGAGAATGCCGTAGAGTGTCGAAAGTGAAGTGTGAAATGTCGGGCGTTCGTGCAAACATTCGTCGTGTCGGATACGATGTATGGTGCGAAGTCGTGTCGTGTTCAATCGTGTTTCGCATCTTCTGAGAAGAATATCAAAATTCGAGATTAATGTTTCGTTGTAATTTTTGCTTAACAGGCAACGATTATTTCACTCGGAAAGACAATGAAATTTAAACGCGTACCGATTATTTGACATCATGACAAAGCGGCTAGCTTGCGCGTTGAGTGATTGAACATGATTGTTTTCCTCCAATTCTCACCCGCAGATTCTCATCCGAGTCATCCGACTAATCACATTCTACCATTTGATGAGTGACTGAAGTGTTTGAACGCTTGCCGTAGTTCGGCCATGATGTTTTCGCGTGAGGAGTTGGTGGATGCGCTCGTGAGTAATTTACAAATGAAGTATTTAAGTTTAATAATCATATTATAATTTTGAGTTAATATAGTTTTGAGTTAATTACCTTTATAAAATTACGAATTTCTAATTTAGTTTAAAATATTTCTGAGATTTTTATTTGCTGATTTAGCAAATTACATTACCGAATTAATACAAAAGCATTTTTTTTTATAGATATCAAATATGCATACATATTTGTAAGAATATTTGATATTTATAAAAAAATACTTTTGTGTTATTCGGCTAAATCATCAAATAAAAATCTCAGAAATATTTTTAATAAAGTTTGTAATTAATATTATTTATATAAACAATTATAGTGTGAATCATAAATCAATTAATAAGTAAAATAATTAGAATAAGAATAATAATTAAGTATGTAGCTACTGCATATTTTGAAAATTAGTTTTGACTGGAAATTTCAATATAAAAATGTCAAAGTTATGATATAATAAATGATATTACAAGTATTGTTTCTTGCTTCGAAATTCCTTGTTTATATAAACTTTTTAAGACCTTATCGTAGAATTGATAAATTAATTTCATATAATAAAAGTTAGTTTTAGATAAAAATTTAATTCGTATTATATTTTATAACGTTATATTACATAACAAAATATATTACATATGCATATACAGAAGCTATGGTTAAATTAACATAAAAAAATAAATAAAGAAATTATGACTGTACAATATAATAATTGTTTAAATCAATAACATCTAGTAGGTATCTCAATAAAACTGAAATAGATAACATGAACAGATAATTAAAATATTATTTATTGTAATTATATATAATATTATCATTATATGTAATATTATCTTTAAATATGCTTAAAAAATTAATGCAATACAACTCAACCTTCATTTTTCATCATCTAAAGGTAACAGAGATTTTAATATCATAGAAACGTTTCCATTAATAAAAAATTAATTATTTTATTAATGTTACTAATAAATGACTAAAAAATATAATAATTTTACTTTGTAAAAAAATATAGATACGACAAATTAAGAAGGCTGAGTCCATGCATAGATAACATTATATAAATTCAAAGGTTGTCTCTTTTTGAGGAAGACAACAGTATTCTGAACATATAATTCTGTCTATAAAATTATATTACAAATCTTTATATTCGTTACTTCGTATTGCACAAGTTATTTATCTATTTTGTTCTTCAATTTTCTTTAACTTGAAGAGCACTAAGAATTAATAAGTTACGTAACATATAACACGTCGATAAGGAATAATGAGTATAAACATTTATAATTGTATCAACAGACTTCGAGACAATTACAAAGATTTATAATAAGTAATAAACGTAACATTTTATTTGTTAACGATTTGATGTCTTTCCACTTTTAAACAGTTTTAAATGATTGAGAACAAGTGTAATAATTTAAATAAGGTGATAATTAAAAATTCAATATATTTGAGTATGTTTAAAGTTTAAAGTACTGAAGTATGTAAGATTGATTTTTAAATCCATAATTTTAGATACAAGATTGTATCTAAAGTAGCTATAAATCATGAGCAAGTATTTCATTTTTGTGTTTAAAATTTTTCAATTTTGTGAATAAAAATCAGAAAGTTTTTGTGGTTCCAATTTCGCTGCCATGATAACTGGAAAGCTTTGATTTTCTGTCTGGATCCATTGCGATCGAAATAAACTCCTCGGAAATTCTTTTATCCAATCCTGTGTAAGTTTGCGCCAGATCAACTTGATCTTCAGGCGATGACATCTTTGGAGATTCGTTTTTCATTTCAATATGCCTCTTTGCCTCCTCCTGATCTGCGAACGGTTGACGTTTGTGCTTTGATCGGAACTAAAGTCAAATACATGTCAATTAGGAATAAGCAATTGTTTAAGGTGATTAAGTGGATTAATAAACGAACTAATTTTCAAGCAAATTAAAATACAAAAACAGTATGTCTAAAATCTGAAAGTTCATATCACTTTTTCATTCAACTACTTATTATTTTTTTATTTGGATATCTTTTGTTGTCTATCGAAATATAATTTAAAAATCATCAAATTTTACTTTTTTATTGAATCTATTGTGTCGGTATCAAGATATTTTTTTATTCAACTGCTATAATTTTATGATTAATTTGAAAATATAATTTTCGTTCTTAATTTACTGTAAAGCGTTATATCCGTTTTTATCTTATGTATATTTAAAAGCTCACCATTTGAGATTGCGGTCGTCCGACGTACGGAGACATGTGGGACAGTACGGGCATAGCACCATATGGCATCGGTGTCGAGATCGGAAGAGATCTAGCAGATACAAATCCTCCGGGCGTCGACGGCATGCCGTATGGTGGCTGTAATTAATGCAAAGAATTTTTTATTCTTATGGGATCTCCCCATTTATACATACATGCATAGCTGTCCTATTTTACTCAATATACTCTAATTTATCCAATAAGATATTAAGAAACAGGTGTACTTAAAAAAGTTATTCGTATTTTTGAAAAATTTGACGTGAAAAATTGTATAAGAAAATGAGAGTAATATGGAAAAAAAAAACAGAAGACAAGAATCTAGGACACAGAAATTTAGAGAAAACAATGTTACCATAGAATAAAAGAAGTACTCGAGCATCGTAAGAAAGGAAAGAAAATAAATAAAAGGTAGAAAAAAATCTAGAAAAAAAACAAAAAAAAATAAAGGGAGGAAAAGAAAATGGAGAGTGGAAAAGCGACAGATATACATAAGCACAAACAGAAGGGGTTGTCCTACCCCAACAAATTATAGCTATTGAGGTCGTGGGAAAAAGAGACCGAAAGCGTTTACCTGAATCATCGGATGCATTGGCACTGGCATCGGGTGCACCACGTAGACAGGTGGCTGTTGGTTCTTGGTCGGCATATGATTTTGCGTGACGACCCACTGGTGAACCATATTGCGCGTTTTGAGGTGACCGTCGATCATCACCTCGTCTGTATTGCTTGCTCGCAGGCAGCCGCATAACTTCGGTGTCAAGGTCAGACAGCTATAACCGGATACTAGTAGCTCTGCCACGCTAGCCACTAATAGGCCAATGCTCGCTAGCAAACCCGCCAAGCCGTTATCTACTTCCATCACATCGCTATCATCACCCTAAAACGTACATTAAAGTTTCTAAGCCACGAAGCAAGAATATTTACGGTTATGAATTATACAGTTAATTTAATCTAAAAATAAATGTCGAATAAAAAATTTAAAAAATAAAAATATTTTCTGACCTATTTGCTTTCTTAAAATTTAATGTGATGAAAAATTGTGTAACGGATTAATTGAGAAAAAGAGAGTAATGTAAAGAGAAAATAAAAGATAAAAATGTAAGACACAGAAATGTTGAAATACAGCGTAGTACTATGGAATAAAAGAGGAAAGGTACCACACCTTTTTATATACACAGAATAATGAGAATTGATTTAGGCAAAAAAATCATTAATTCTTTTTTTTAAATGTCACATTAAATATTTAAACGGCTGAATCACGAAATAGCTATATGAGAATGTAAACAACATACCGAAAGGCTGAGAAATGACACGTCTGGTGTCCTCTGTGAATCCCTGACGACCGCCGTTAATGCCGTTATAGTTGCCATATTCGAAAGAGCAAGAGCGATTAAGCTGGACGCGAGATGAGCGGACGAAAAAGCAGAATTTGTTTTGGTGGACGAGGCCGCTAATGTTGCAACCACTCCTAACGCACCAGCAACTAGGGCGGCTGCACCTGCCCAGAGTCCTGCACCAGATCCACCCAAGGAAGCACCGTGAACGAGCACCAAGATACCAAAGACGACTAAGACAATACCTGAATACAAAATACATGAATCATTTCTCATCTTCTTCACTGTTAGAGAATTAATTTTAATAATATATTACAAAAAATATATTAATATATAATATCATGAAATAAAGCATAAAATGAAATTAATAATATGTTATATACATATAAAGAAAATTTGCCGAAGGCCTAATTATATACGTCGTTAAAAATTAATATTAATATCAACGTGATAATTAATGAAACTACTTGGGAAATTCTCTTGCATCGATACTTACCAAGCAGTAATTGTCCGCAAGACGTGAACATGAGTAAATTAGAGTCATCCTTGGCTTCTGAAGATGTCCGCAGATTCTGTTGATCTTCTGCGCGTTTTGATAGCTGATGCTGTTGTTGCAGCTGTTGCTTTTCCGGGATAAGGACATCTTTCGAGTGTTTTGATTCTAGATAACTTTCCGGCTTCAGTTCCGAATTGACCGAGTCCTTCGATTCCTTCGAGTGACTTGAATTTTGACTTCTCACCGTGGAATCAAGGGCGATCGCTGTGTCTTCCATGATTTTCTCCGAGCGAATCAATCATACATCACTTTATAATAATATCATGCCCCATCAAATTACTACTCTTGCTCCAGATAATTTTCTTCTAAATTGCTAGAGATGATGCTGTTTGCTGGTAATATTATTTAAAATTCAAAGTAGAGACTCAAAGTTCGATAATGTGTTAACTGTGGTGACAGTGTTGTTCGGCAGACTTGCAAAATTTTCACAATTTTTTGCTCGCTATTATTTCGAGCATAGCCTCACGACAATGTATTTTTTTGGTGCTGGTTTAATTCAATTATGTTTCGTGTAGGATTTCATTAAGGTCACGTTATCTTCGTTCATACATTCTCTGAATTTTATTTGATCTTATATATCTCAGTATATATGGCGGTATATTTATTTTATGTTCAGATAAAAATAAAAATTTGATTATAGATTATTGCTGATAAATCTACCTTCTTAAATATTTGTGAAAATTATGTAAAATCAGTAGTAAAATATATTATCATTTATATCCGTTAAAATTGATTATAACTGTTGGATTAATGATACAGCTATGACGAATCCGAAACAAATTGTTGAACGTGGTAATCACTAATACGACTGGCAACGTACTCAGAATCGGAATTATCTGGAAATAAATAAAAAATATTCTATAATATTCGTAAATGAGATAAACAAAACAAATGTAATATCACAAATAAATAAGTTACATCATTTATGACTCATAAAGTTACATAATATGAGTTATTTTATTGATCACTTAAAGGGGATAGAATAACAATATAAGATACTTTAAGTATCTTATATTGTTATTCCTAAAACTATGAAATATTTAAGCAATTTTTTAAAATAAAATTTACTTTTTTTGAATTTACTTAGGTGACTTTTAAAATATGGCACTTTGTATAGGCATGCGTGTGCATATAATAAAACATATAATAATAGATAATAAAAAATAATAATAAACATGTAATAAACATATAATAAAAGATACATTTGTTATTAAAGATGCAATGAAAATAGCATGAAAGAGAATGTATTCAATGATCTCTTAATTATACAATAAATTTTAATTTTAAACAACAATATGAGAGTAATCGGTCACATGCTCTGTATTGTAAATCGTATATGTAAACATAGTCCTCTCTGTTTCAATTATATACGAATTTAATTAATTAATAGCGACGAAAATCTGGGTCAATACGAGCCTACAAGTGCGAATGTTCATTAAATGAGCCAATAATTATTTATTTAATTACTTGTTTTAATTAATTAGTTTATTCTGTTTTAGTTAATTCACGTTTTAGAAAAGATATACGCTATTATCAGGGATAACCAACATCAGATTGTCATTGATCTTAGGAGATAAAGTTATGTAAAACAGTTGTATATTGTAAATACATAATATATAGCTATATGTATAATCAATTAGATACATATTATGTGCAACAAATATTATTTAGCTAGAATAAAAAAGTTAAAATGTATTATAAATATGTGCATAAAAATGATATTCTTATTTTTCTGATTATAAAGACAATTTCTAGACCGCATCGTAACTTTTTCAACATATAAATTAATTAAGTTCGTGCATTAATGAAGCCATGCCTGTATAATTTTGCTTTATTTAATTTTGCATAAAAACTCCGTTAATTTGATACGAATGCTATGGTCGTCATTTATCAGGACACTATTTTGAATAATTATCTCTTTGTTTAGCGCGAAGACGAGTGACATGTGAAAGAATATTATTTGAAATTTATATGAGATTTACTCGTGCATACAGGGAAAGGCATCGGCCGATGTGAAACGAATGGGATAATTTGCAAAAATTATTACAAGTATGGTACAACTCGTTGCGTTAAATCAGAAATTTCCAATTTCGTGATCGTCTCGGTCGGATTCATTTGTGGAATATTATAACTTTCAGTTTGATTACATCTTTCGAACTTATTGAATAAGATCCAATAAAGAGAAATGTAAAAGTTTTTAATTTGAAATTAGAGAAACAGAACACTTCACGTGCTTGCTACCTGTTTCACTAATTGAGGAAATCATTAAATGCAGAATATTTTTTATTATATTTGCAGAAGATCCTAATAATAACGTAGAATATGAAATTCTCGGAAAATATCAGTTATCAGCTCAGCGAGTATATGTATACTTTGCGTGATATAATTATATTTTATGTCGAGATATTACATATATGCATACGTTATGCTATCTTGCAAACTTTTTAACGAATAGTTTTCGATATTACAATAATCACATATTTTATATATACATATAAATTTTTAAAATTCATGTATTATATAAATAAAAAAAAAATATATATAATATATATTTAAAAAGTTTTAGATTATATATTATAAAAATATTCTGACGTTTACTGTTGGAAACTCAAAACATTGATACATATTTAGTAAATTGAGGAATTAATCGTACAAACACTAATTTTAACTAAAATATTTATATCTAGTGAATGTTCTATCTTCGAATCTTCGACTTCTCGCACTCGTGAATAAACATACGTAACGGACCGTTCTTACGGCTGCGAGGCATTTCTCGGAGCGTTTCGAGGGCTTGACGGAGATCATTATTACATTCACCGGAGCGCTCTGGCCAGCGCTCCGCGGAATCTTTGCACTTTGCAATGCTTTTCAGCTCTGCTTTCTATGAGGCCAGAAAGTATCTTTATTTCTTTGCAATTCAAAGATTTATTGCGAGACTAATCTCTCGCTGAGTTCCATTCAGTACAGTGTCCCATTAAAAAATAAAAAAAAAATTACACTCGAATAATTTGGAAATAGGTCTTTTGAAAAAAAAATGTTTCAAATAAAGATTGTTTAATTTCAAAAAGAATCTCTTGAACAGCGCACATACATACGCACACATATTTTTATTCCAGATAGAATCACTTCAGAGATTTAAAGATTACTCTTATTTTTAAAATATTTGTTTTAATATACAAATAAATTGTCTCTTTATTCTATGTGTAAATAAATAAAAGTTAAAAAGTGAATATTTTACAAAATATTTCTTTTGACCTAAGCTCGCTTTGTACAATCTATAATTTGTGACAGAATTAAAAAACAATACTCAAAAGAAACAAACAAATATTCTACACATAATCTTAAATCAATTTATGATTCATTATAATATAACAATTTTTTCTCATCTATAATTATATTCATAATTTGATATATAAAATTATAAATAGAATTCTATCTTGAATTCTGTCGTAAATTATAGATCGTGTAAAGTGGGCTTTAATGTATTTTCATTTGAAACACAATATTTATGATGTAAAACAATATCTTGTAAAGTGCACTCTTCTCGTTGATTTTACCGTAAAATCGCATTTTATACGTAGAATGATAAACAAAATCGATTGATGGATTGTACTCTTTACATACACGCAATGCAATTCAATCATATGCAACTGCACTTTTCTTTTAAATATATTTATACGTTCCTTTTTTAATTAATATCTAATGTTTGTTAAATCAACTGTCGCGTGCAATTTTACGTAGGAAACATGAAATTTAAGCTGTTACATATAGATAAAAATCATTTTTGCGTGGTATATAGACTCACCGATATTCTATCGATCTCAATTCTCGCTCTGAAATACCGTCTCCTTTTTTCAAACAATCGTAAATGCCATTCATCGTAATTCGTACAATTGTATAATTATCTTACACAATTGTACGATGATAATATCAAAAAATCATTGATCAAATCACGTGAATGCAACCCAACTGCACATGCACGAGAGAATCCTCATTATACGTTCATACTTTCTCGGTTAAAGGTCCGCGATCTACGGGAACGGTCGCGAATCAACATACCAGCGTGTTACCACTGCCAATCCCTTTAACTCACATGGTCCACGCATCACGCCGTATATCGGAAGTATATTTGACGAAATATCTCGTCAAATATTCACAGCAATCCCCCTTTCACAATTTTCGCGCGTTTAACGATTACAAGTAGATCCGAATTCTATCGCGAGACCGATCTCTCGAACGTTCGATCGGCAACTGGAGTCATGCGTCGAGAAGTATACAGGTAGATTGCAGGTACGCTGCTCCTATCTGCTCGCCTCTACGTATCTCCCTTTCTTTCTCTTTCTCTTCCCCCTCCTCCCCCGCCCCTCTATTTCTTCGGCTCGCAGCTTCCTTCTCTCGCTCTCACTCGCCCGCTTTTCCTACCTCCGTTCCGACCTTTCCGCGCCGTAGCGCGCTGGAATTTGCGAAATTGACGCGAGAGATCGATCACCTCGCATAACTTCGTTAGTGGCAAACATATTAATATACATTCGTACGCAAGTTACGCGATCGTAACGCATTCGGGTTTAGGATAAGAATTACTCGTATTCTCGCGTGGTTTTTTTTTAAAGCACTGAAGTTGTACGGCAACCGGTTCCTTTTTTTACATGAAAAACGACCCGCCACTACTGATAGTAATCCGAAAGAGAGCAATATATGCAGAAATGAATTAAGGATACAGAATAAAATTTTAAATTTATTTTTGACATCAATGCCTTTTTAAAGATGGAAAGATTTATATCCTTGTATATTTTCTTAAGCATAAAAAAGAGCTCCTAACTTAAAGAACTTGAAATTATATCATCGAACCGATACCAGTTATGTTAATGCAAAAGTAAAAGGACATAACGTTCTATTAATTAAAATAGTTTCAAATAATCTAACAGTAAGTAATTTAAAAAAATATTTCTATTGTCTTTTTTTATAAATTATAATATATTTTTTTGCATACATACACGAAGAAAAAAAATGGTTGCAATTAATTTAACTATAATTTATAGCTCTTTTCAGTATCAACTAAATATTTAGATTTAATGGTCTTAATCGCAATTTCACGAAGATAAGATTTTGTATGAAAAACTTATATTCTATATTTTCAATTTATTTCTGAAGTATCGCTTTCTTTTTGCATGGTTTTATTCCGTAGAATGTCCTACTAGGAGCACTTGGTACTTTTAGAGATACGATTCTCATGCTGAAAAAAGTTTGGTAATAGCTATAAAATATTGAGTGAAATAATGCCAATTAATTATTTGGTTAATACTAAAAATAATTTTACTTTTCTAAATATTTAATAAGTGTTACTAGCATAATGATATAACCAACCGTTTGGCAAGTTATTGAATATTTAGAAAACTACACTAGTTTGGTTAAATTAATCAAATATTTTTAATTGGCAATACTTCATTTAACATTTTGTAGCTATGTATTATCAAATTTTTTTCAGAGTATAATGCACCTGACTTACTTTCGCAAAATAGTTTAATATTAACTCGTGAGTTATTAAGATTTTGTAAGATCATATTTTAACATTTTAGTTAAAAGCTGTGAATTATTTTTGAAGGAGAAAAATTTAAAAGGGCCATAACTGTTCGTCGAAATCAATTTCCTTCTTCTTAACGCTTTCGATCACGTTTCATTTTTATTTTAACAATCACATGCATAGACTGAAAATGTCACTGTGCACACGTTCGAAATAACATTATTATTCTAATTACGTGGGCAAAGTAACGGAGAAACAGCACAAGAGAAGACGTTAAGAACATGTAATTAATATAATTAAGAGCGTTAAGAATAAAGAAACGCTGAGAATGAAGGTGATAAAATATAGGAAGAGTTGACTGCACTCATTAACGAAGTGTCTGGGTATGGTCTCTCAATCCGGAAGTGCATATTAAACTGCAGTTATTTCTACTTTTATATATACACGTTGTAACGTACTAGATCCAGCGAGATCAGTAAAAAAAAATCGTGTTTTTTTTCCCATTGAATTTGGTTAAGTAATGCAGAACTCTTTACACTTTTCAGGTAGCTACAATAAATATAAGAAATCATGAATCATACGAATAGAAATAAAGCAGGGTTGCGCTTTAGAAAAGGATAGAAATAAAGGCATTTTAAAACACATGTACGAAGCAAAAGCATGTCTCGCATGAAGAATCCTTGTTTTCAACGAACGCGATTAATCTCTGAGTATATCAAATATTGCTAATAATATTCAACCAAGCATGAGTACAGCGTTATATTTAATTTCTAATTTTTATCTTCATTCACATCTTTTTATTCTCTATGAACCTTAACACTTTTCATTTTTTATTACCAAATTCTCCTTTTTTAAGTGCTTATTGGAAAAGAGATATTGAAGATATTCAGTAACTGATTCAGTTTGAAAAATGAGGAAATAGTTCAACAAATTAAATGTAACTCTTGCAATTATACATTATTTGATAAGTGTTACAGCTTGTTCGATTATTTGATAAGTTACATTATAATCTTCAATATAATTTATCCAAAATTAAAATTAAAAAAAGAAATGGACGGAATAAATAATTTGGGGATAAATATTTTGGAAGAATTCACGTTTTTCTCGCACTATTCGCGATCATTATACGAGATACAGTCGGCATCCGTTTTCTTTCCTTTTCTTTCTTTCAGTATCTAACTAATTAGTTTTCTTTATGCGGCGAGCACACACGCCAAAGTCTTCTGCAACCTTCTAGAGCATATCTTCTCGCCTCGAGGCGCTTGGTGCGCATACTTTCGTGCATTGCTGCGATATATTTTTGCACGCAACAACAACAGAGCTAAAGCAAGTAAACGCCGTGTTCCAAAAACATACAACGCGTTCTAAACTTTTTTCTGAAATTATCTTTTCTTACAGTAAATCACGAGAATTTTTGGACAAAAATAAATTTAATATCTTAAAAAAAAATATATATATATATGCACTGGGCAAAACCTATTTTCACTATGATACTACGTGAAACCCTACAACGTGAAACTTTCTTCTTAATTATTTCCGTCTACCGACCACTACTTCCTAGTCAGGATAAACATTGTAATATAAAAATAAGTATTTTCAGATTTTTTTTTATAAAGTATATAATGTAACTGTTGGAGAGTTGAATGCCAGAATACTGGCTAATACGTGTGCAAGTAATCCGCAATGCATGGCGAATACGAGTCGAGCCGCGCAACGCCACGTAGTCGGATGCGGTCCGGCACACTGAAAAGTTAATCGTGCGCGCCTCTTTACGGTATCCTCCTTACTGGTATACGTCGTTGAAATGTCTGCTCCCGTCTACGTGCAACACGCATTGCACATCATGCCCGGCCATTACCTCTACACAAGTACGTACTACATACAGCAAGAGAGCTTGCCGTATACAGTGCCGTACGAAACCGTTAATGCACGTAAGATTTATGATAACGTGTATGGAATCTCTCACTTTTCACTATTTCTTCTTGCGAATAAAAGCAAGAGGGGGAAAGAAAAATAAAAATAAAAAACAAGAATGAACGTCATCAAACATATTAATCTTAAAATCAGAAACTTTAATAAATACCAAAATGTCTACCTGGTCTTTTTAATGACATTTTTTTAAAGTTTGTTATTCCTTTAAATACATTACGTATAAACATTTTTTTTAAATATAAACTATTTTAGCAATTAATACATTACTTGAAAAAATTACTATAAAAGGATAAATAGATTTAAAATTAAATTTTTTTTTCATAAATTCAGTTTATGCGATATAAAAAATAGGGCTCAGATAAAAATAAAACACTAAAATATTAAAAAGAGTAATCAATACATTTTGAAATGAGAAATAACGTTATATTTTAGTTATATCTTGTTTTATGTAATAAAGCAAGTTAAATTGTTAAATAAAATATAACATTTATAGTTTCAAAATGTGCCAATTACTGTCTTTGATATTTTAGTGTTAGAGCGTAGCTTCAACTTTTCTTTCAACTCAAGTCCTCAATTTTTCTTTCCGTTCTGATAAGTTCTATTTTCTGAAGAAAAAGATTCCGTATTAAAAGAGAATTCTTTTTCCTGGAAAGTTGTATATTTTCTCTTGTCGAAGAAGTTATGTTTCGCCTATTATATAAATTTCACTTCATTGTTACCTCAATTCTTACTTTAGTTTTAATTACGCAAAATTAAAATGTTCTAAAAAGAAAGTCTAGAATAAGTTGTATTTATTGTATCAAAAAAGAAGGATTTTAAGATCTCCTGAGTTAGTAGAAAATTTATAAAAATATAACGAAAATAATAACGTATAAAATATTAAGCAATCGAATTATCTGAATTGTCTTAAATTAAAATGTGGATCGTTTTTCGAAACATTTTACGTATGGATCTAGAACTCTTCTTTTCGCCCTATGTTTTGCTGTTGCGTAATTATTTCTTTTTACAGTACGTTACAAGCAGCTGATTTCTCGGCGCTTTGTATACGAAACTAAGCAAAGAATACCTTACGTCACAATAAAATTATATTATGGCTTGGAATTTCAATGATGGCACTTGCGCCACTTCTAATGAAATCGCTGTCCGTTTCGATGCCGTGGTCACTTTTCTGATTTTCTAATGACGGTTTATCGACGTAACGACAATTTGTGCGATCATCGGCGCTATTAATTCGTATATTTTTATATTATAAAAATGAACGTAATATCATAATCTTTTCTTTCGTGCTCGTTTTCTCATAGAAGTTAACAATTGTCTTCTCTAAAAAAGTCTTGCACGAGCTGTAGTAGCAAATAGAAACGTCATTAAAACTGAATATTTGTCTCAAACAAATAGTTAACAATTTAACATTGCTTCTCTGATCAATAAAGTTTTCAAAAATTCTGTCTTAAATTTTGATATGTATTTTTTTGAACAGGTTCTGACTATTCAAAATATGTAATTTTGAAAATGGATTGAATATAAAAAATGCAATAAAATTAACGTTAAAATGAATATTATATCTGCAATATTATAAAATGAGAATTAGATAAAGACAGAGTTTAATATTTCAGCTTGCTAAAAAGGTTATGATCTTTTAAAAAATAAATTTACACAGAAAAATATTTAAAACATTTATAATCTTCTTTGAAAAGTTAAAACATTATCTTTCTTTATCCAATTAAATTAATCTGTCTTCATTAGAAACAGAATACATTTAAAAAGAATATGTCGTTAAGATCAAACTTTTTGAAACTTACACTCTAAATACAAATACAAATTTCGCGGCAATGAATAATTTTTTATATGAAAGATATAATGGAATTGTCATTAAAATATTATCAAAATTAAACAAAATCTTATCAAAATTAAACAAAATCTGATCAAAACGCCAGAAATAATGCTTTAATTTTACATATCATTCTTAAAAGACCAAATAGACTTTCTGTGGATGCTGTACGATCTTCTTCTCGCTGGCATTCGACATACGTTAAAATAAGCGTGTAAACTCGATAACACGGTACGCCACTGAGATGAATTCTCGGTACGCGCTTCTAGAGGTTTCTCCGCCGCCTTTCTAAAACGGCATCCATCGGAGAAACGCGAAAGAAAAGAAGCCGAGCCCTGGAATTGCCGTTGCCGCCGTCTGGGGGTCTCTCTCCGCAAATTGTCTTCAGAACGATCCATTTGTCGAGAAGGCGCTTCTAGACGCATACGTAAAATTGCAATCGCAATCAGTGTAGTGAAAGTTCCGCGCCGCGTCATTTCTTTTTATACGGGGCTAATCGCAAGAGTGGTACATTAGCATAGAAAACAATACCTTTTCAAACTAAAAAAAAAAAGAATCATTATCCTCCTCAATCGAATTCATTCTTTTTTTTAATTAGGGTGTAATGGAACATTGTAGCATTTATATCAGATTGTATCGCGCGTCACGAAAACTGCGAGAGAATAAATTATTCTTTTCCTCGGATTTCTTTTGTTAAACTATACAAGCAATAAAAATTAATTAATATCTAATTATAATTAGTAATTAATTAACTATAATTGCTAATTAAATAAGTTATTGCTGACTTATTTGCAAATTAAAGAACGTAATCCGGTCAGAATAATTAAAAAAAATAGAAATTAATACGTTGCACGATTTAAGATCGAATTATTTTATCGAGTGAATAAAATTAAACGAAATTAAGGTTAAAGTCATTTGGATCAAATTATCTCTATCCATACCATAATTCACTTTAATAATATTGATACGTAATTCACATGCTTGCTTTTACTATCAACACAGGTGCATCATTTTCACGGTAGTCACATGTTACAGAAAGTAACAGTGAGTATAAGACTGTTAAGACTTAATCTTCTTTCCCAAACAACAATTCCCTACGCTAGAATATAATCGCGTACGTAATTACGTGGGAATTGGGAGAAAGAGAGATTTACTGTATTGATCACGAGAATTTTTCTCACAGTTGCCAAAACGGATTTATTTGCAATCGCCAATTATTCGACCAATAATACTCCGTGAGAAATTTCTTTCTCGCTCTTGGACAACTTCCGTTTTAATTAAACGGAAATACGGTCACAAAGCGACGATGCAAAAAAAAAATCCGATGAACTTGCCGTTTCGATAATTTTTATTCGAATGCACTTAGCGTGGGACACCCTATACATGCCCGTAGAAAGTGTGTACGACAAATATCACTGTAAAATCAATTTCTCGCGCAGGCACTTGCCTACTTGCACATTTTACATACAATATGCGCGCATGCGGTACATACATGCCACGGGAGAAAGTTTTCGACATCCAGCTTACGCTGATCGACAATTCAATTTTGTCACGACGAGAGTTGCGCTCGTCACACGAAAAGCTCTACTTGATCCGCAATGTCAGATCAATTGGTAACTCTCATGAATCACTGTCCTTTCTAAAAGAGACTCCTGCTTTTCTCAATTTTCCAAATGTAAAATTATCCGTAATCATCCGTAAAATTGTTGTCTAATCTTCAAATAAATTAGGGCTACTCTTCCATCTTTCTACTATGTCTTTCTTTCTACTATGTCTTCAGTGTTATTTCATTTGTCTCTGATAACGTAATCTGTATTAAATTAATATTTAATATTTGGTAATTTAAATTTTGAGTATAGTTATTAATGTTATATTATACGAGGAAGAAAGAAAAATTAAAGGCAATTCTTAAACGACACGGTAACTGGAACAGACTATGTGAAAAATGATATGTTTAAACAGTAAAGGCAAAATACATTTAATGGTTTGAATAGAATTAATTGTGATCAATTGAACAATATCACTTTTCCACAGAGTCTGTTTCAGTTACCGCAATTTAAAAATTGCCTTTAGTTTTTTATTCTCCATCATATTATAATGTTACATATATTGTACTTGTTTAATTTATTTCTTATATAATTACGTTTTTCTAATAAATATATGCATTAATAATAAAGACATGCAAGGTATAAGATACAAGGTAAACACAAGGATATAATAAAGTTTTCACCGCCTCCGGGATAATAATGCAAAATAAGCACAAAAATACCGTAATACTGCCTTTCAGAAACAAATGTTGCCGCGTAATCGATAATACGTGAAAGCTAACACATTTTGCAAATTGATCTCATATGATTTACAGAGGAAAATTTAAAAAGTTCGAGCCAAGGGAAAATCTGACAAAACAATATATTATTTATAGAAATCGTTAGACGTGTGCATTTCGTGGCAGCGAGAAACTGTTGACGATTGAGCATTCCTAAAGAATGAAATAATCTGACCTTTTTCATGAGCACTGTATAATCGTTTGAGAAAATTACAATCTATGCATGCCCCAAGTTTTATATTAAATAAAATAATTTTTATGTTATTCAAAAGTGAGAGTATAAATATTATAAAAAGATATCTAATATTAAATTATTATTATCATTATTAAAATTATATTTATCTAATATTGTTTAAATTTTAATTCTGTTGTCCAAATTTAAATGTGAAAGTTTATTATAACATATAACTCATCGAGTTGAATAATCTAATATCACATAATTTTTCCATTAGCTCCTTTGTTATATTTTTCTTTTCCTTTACTTTAATTTCTTACTCTTTTCACTTTTGTTAAATAAAAAAGATTGTTGTTATATTAATAGCATATAGATATGTATACATATAGACAGCGTATAGATAGCTAAAAACGACGAATTTGTCTGAGTGCCTGCAAGTAATAAATTAAAATACATGAATAAATTTTACGCAATAATCCGCCAAATCGCCTGGAGCGTTTAAGAATGCATTAAGCGGAATCCTGAGGAAGAAGGATCAACGATTAAAGCCGGTACCGGTAGAAATAACGTGCGAGCGACGCATTATACCATGAATAATTTTCTTTTTCGTGGAACAGCGAACGATACACGCCGAATAATCGGTGGAAACGTCACGGTCACTTCACCTCTTGTAAATTCATTTGTAAATTATTGATCCAGGAAGAAACTCTCGGTTCATGTTACAAACCGTGTTAGATCTTGCACCGGAAGAAAATAACGGATGTTCTCTCACACGCATCTCTTTCTATTATTTTCTTTGGCAAATAATAAAAATGGCAACAATACAATACAAATAAATTAAATTGTAACAGAATATAAATTGTTATAATCGGAAAAAATTATGAATACTTAAATGCACATAAAAATGCAAAAGAAAGTATGTGGCAATACATATATATTTCCATAAAAAGAAAAAAAAAATTGTTCTCTGCCTGAAAAATATTTCTTTACGTAATAATCTTCCATAAAAATAATAATTGAAAGGTAGATACAATTTCATGACGTGAGAAATAAGTGAAATCATAAAGGAAACCAAGTATATTAAATTCTTTGCGGTCTAGATGGATTTGATATAATATTTTGCGGTAGTCTTCCGCATAATTCTCCAAACATTCAAAACGATGCAGGCAATAAATCAACATTCTTTTCCCTTTCTATCGCATGCGTACACGTGCATGCGTGTGTGCTTGCGATTACGAATAGAGATAGATGAAAAAAAGCGAAAAGACATTCAACATTTCGGAATTAAGATGCACACATCAAAATATAAAAGTGTATATATTTTAAAATATATATGACATATATACTTGAAATATGGATTGTATGCAAAACTATTCAACAGAGAGAACGAAGTTATCGTGACTCAAAAATCGCATGTGATAGAGAATTTTTTTATTTTCTTTAAATTTTTTAAATAAGAGAGAAGTAATTTAAAAGTCCGCAGATTCAAGGATTTCGTAAGAATACTGTATGCGCATGCACGTCATTAGTTGAGCAAAGCTAGAAAGCGTCGGCGACTCGATGGCAACGAAGATTCTCAACGCAATTAAATATATGTACGTCCCATCTTCTTGGCAGTAGGTGGCACATTGATTACAATGCATATATCAATGTGTGGATACGCATGCCCACCTTTGGGCACAAATGCCATTCGTTTTAACGTGTGAGCGCGCAAATACCAAACGATTTGTAATATCCGGTGTAACTAATCGTCCACGTCTTTAAGTCGCTGTAACGGAATTTGCATCCGCTGTACCACCACGAAATGCATTTTGCTGTTGAAGAATGCAGATATCCTTGTAATAGAAGTCTCATTGGGACACGGACAACAAATTATAATACTTAGGATGTCAATGATGTTGACTTCGCCATTGAAATATCATTGATAAATGCTAACTCGCAGCAAACCAGCAATATCGTTTTTTTCCTTCCATAACAACATTGTTAAAGAATATTTTTGTTACGACGCGATTTCGCACCTGATTCCTCGATAGAATGCCAAGTGGAATTGGGTGTCTATAATACACAGACGATTGGTTTATCGTGGAACAGTTTACTTGCGCCTTTCACCCAAGTGGCTCTCAATCGGCCACGATAGAAACAAGAGGGAGAAGGAGAAGGAAGGGCATCTAAGGTGTAATCGCTAAGGAGTGGTTCTATACTCAATCAAGGACTCTGCGATGTGTTTTTATAGTGACGTAATCTGTTTGTTATGTGCAGACTGTCTCGCTCTCGCGTGGAATTTTAATGTAACTGTAAAGTCGGTCGTCGAAACTTTCGTACTTACCAAAACGATGACTCCTTTTCTCCAAAACGATCTCGCCTAAGTAACAATCGCATTCTGTCCGGAAAGACACGCCGATCTCATCTACGGTCCTTAAGTTTGTCAGATATATGCTGTAAGGAAAGCAGGGTTAATTGTAAAACCAATCGTCGTCAATGATCATTTTTTAATAATTTATTAAGCTTACCATTTTCTCCATTTGGCGTTTACTCTGACAAAGTCATACGGTAAGACTGATTTTAAATTACCATTATTACCCAAAATCAGAATGGGATCTTTGTTAAATTCGTTTCGCCAAGAAGTCATTTCGGGTTCTGCATAAACGATGGTTGCCTGTATATCTTGCTTCAAATCGATGTGAACCAAGAATAATCTGTAAATATATAATATATAATATAAATTAATTTATATATTACATATAGTTATATAATTGTTTATTAAACACTAATTATATTTTAACAATATATTTTTTCGAAATTATTATTTTTCAATGGAAGTATTCTCACCTGTGATACAATCTATGATCTTTGGTAATTAACTTTAAACATCCACCGCCATTGTAAGAAAATTGATTGCAAAACTCAAAAGTATTAACATCGACGGCAGATAATTTCTTTTCAAACTGGACGATATTATCACATACTCGTATAATGCTCTTCTTATTTTCATAAATACGTTCTATTCGGGTTTCTTTCTTTTTAGCATCCTTACTTTTGTTATGTTCATTACTACTTTGTTTTTCATTTTCAATATTTTTATCTTCAACATCATTAAGAATTCGTAGTTTCGATTGCGTAAATTGTAGATGTGGCACAGGGATTGCCAACTGCAGTTGTTGCATTCGCAAATTATAAAAAGCTTTATTCTCGGGTGTGCTTTCGCCATTTATGATATACGGTTCAAAATGTTCCTAAACGCAAACAAACGTGCATGCAAGCGTAAATAAATTAATTTTAAATATAATAAAAATTTTAACAAAAATTCTCAATATCTTTTTATTAATTAAAGAAATAAAAATATTTATTATTTAAACTTACCTCGCCATTATAATAATAGCAGATACCAGCACCTCGACAGAAAGAAGTTTTAAATGTGTCATCCTCAAAAATAGGTACATGTATGTATAAATAAGGGAACAATTGAGCCCAAAATAAATCTTCTAAAATTAAAAAAGTGCTTGGACCAAAATACTCGTGTGTCCATCCAGGAGCGAAGATTGCTACTGAGAGCCCTTGTTCCCGTATCAAATTTAGCGCCTTTAAAAAATAAAACTATTTTTATTATCTTTGTTTATTGAAAAAAATAAGGTAACGAAAATTGTTTTAAATATAATTTATATAACATTATATAATATTGCTTTATAATAGAAGTAGTAAAATTATTTACATATGCGGAGTTAAAGCCGCCTCCGCCAGGACAGCCTCTTCCCCAAACATCTAATCCAACATAAATATCTTTAATATCGCGACCTAATTCCTTTGCAAATAGACAACTATTGCTCAGTCGCAATTCCGTCCAGGTATAATTTAAGAATATACCATCGCAGTTCAAGAAAAATTCTCTAAAATAAAAATAATTGTATTATTTAATCGTGTTAATAGAGCTGAAATAGGGGTATATGGATATTGATAAATTAAAGTATATTACTTGTTTTTATCATTGAGTTCGTTCTGCCAATTTAATTCACCCTTATTAGTAACGCTGTCATACCAGATGATTTCAGAATCTTCAATCTCATTGTGAATACTCTCTGTTAGATACTTAACGAAGTAAATCAAATTATCAATATCTTCCTGCTTGATCTTATTTTCAACATTCAGAAGCCAGCCCTCAAACTGGTAACTTTTTGCAATCAATACTAGAGCATCTGCGAATCTTCTCGCGTTCTCTTGCGACGCAAGAATCGTGTCCCAAGTATTGTTACTTCCTTCTGTGATCACTGTACCCAGGACTTTTACACCGTGCTGATGAGCCGCAGTGATCCAGCCACAAGGTGGAATAGTCACGAAATGGTGACTGAAGTAAACAAATGTATCAACGATACTCCAGTGGTAAAACACATAAGAATCGTGAGAGGTAGAACCCTGTAAGAATCTGTAGAAATACAAAACAAATGTAGACATGATTACAACTCACATATGTTTACATATAATGCAGATATTTTGTAAAATTACCTGTCTTCGAGATAACCACCTTTCATATCATGACAGACCAATGTCCTGGGCTGATCAGCCCTATCCACCCTTTCCAGTGGAACTTTCTGTGCGATGATATCTGAGCCTCGGTAAACATAATCCACTGACTCCGCAATATATATCAATGGTAATTCTGTTAGTCCATTGTCCAGAGCATTATATAACTCTGTCAGTGTGTTAAAGGGCAGTAGTTCTCTTGCTTTAGCACCGCTTGCCATCCTGCTAATTTCTGATACACTGTCGTTGCATTCCATGATTGCATTTCAGTTTACTGATAGTAAACTAACGTAATCTTTCCTGTGCACAGTTATCACCGGAAAGTACACATGGTGTGATAATTTAGTCTAAAAAAAAATAGTTCATGGTTTTTGATAGTGTTACTTTGTGGTGAGATCACACAGTGTCAATTATCTAATCTTTTGATACCATTATCTACTGGCAGTTATCACACAAGATGAACAGAGAAGTAGAAATCTGTATTGAGGTAGTAATAAGCAAAATGCAGTAATTATGTGCAGTATAATCTTACAAATAGATTAAAGATACTTCAACTTTCCACCAACCAGTGGAACACATAAGAAAAAATGTTAGCAATATGCTAATGATTTATCAGCAGATTTGAGCAGAACATTGCAGCAGACTGGCACCAACTGCTGCAATATTTTGCTCAGCATTAAACTCATATTCTACCTACACAACTGGTTGATCTAACAACAAACTGCCAGCAAAAACCAAATCTCTCCCTTTATAATTATTTAAAAATGAGAAAAGTTTTTATTTTACTCGGCTTCCATAGTCATTCTGTTCATCATCGTATTCTGTTAATTTTTTGGAGCTGACATTAAAATCTATAACATAGTTATTGATACTAAATCAATCTGAGATCCATTTATTTGAATTAAAATGCACTAATTTTGAAAAATAATATATAAAAGAATATTTTGTTCATGTTAATAATATTTCAAGATTTATAATCAACAGTAGATCACTGTCAGCTTCAAAAAATTGTAACACTTTGTAAAATATTTCTGACAAATTGGATTATTGTTTTTTGTTATTATAGTCACCTTTTACAGAATATACGAGAGAGATCTCTAACAGAACCGTTTTATTATAAATGATCTAACCTAATAAAATACACCAAAGTGATTCTTGTACTAATATGGTATGATTCATGTTACGCAATTTTATCATCCAGTCATCGATAAGACTTTATTTGCAAATATAAATATTACGAATTATAGTATACACTTCGTTGTTAATGTAGACTTTATATAGAAAGAGAACAGATATTAATAGAATGTCAGTTTTAATTAAATTATTTTATGATATATTGATTTAGATTAAACATTTATAATGTACATCAATACAAAATCTATATACAAACATTATTATAGAATATATTAAAGTAAAATGAGATTATACACATAGTAAACATGTGTGTTGGACTCGTGATTGGCATCCGTTCACTAGCGCCCCTTCATACGCAACATGATTACATTGAACTACGTAGCCACATCCACAAATATTTCCAATGGGTAACATGTAAAGTTGCCACTTCTTCTGCTTTCGACCGGTGAGGTTAGGTATTTATTTGTTACAATGTTTTGATAAAATTAATAATAAATAAATAATAATAATAATAATTAATATTAATAATTTTTAAATGGTTCAACACAATTATTTTTAAATCTGTATTTAACAGCAAAATTGTTCTCTTTGTGTGGAAATTTCAAAATGCAAAATATACTTTCCCCAATCCGATCATGATACCATTAGTAGAAAATAATAAATCGACCCTTCCTTTTTCCTTCGTTTTTTTGGACATTTGAAACAAGTAGTCATATATTTATAAAAAAAAATATTTTTTGATTTTATTCCACTGATTTCCACAGCATGATAGCTCGAAAGTCGAAATAAGTTTCTTAGCCAGAAATGATTAATCGAATCGATATCGATCGATGTCGTATAGACAATTTGACTCATATTTTAATTTATTACATTTTTTTATTGTTATTCAGAAGCATATAATCTGAGACATGTCTTATACATGTATATATAAACATAATAATAATTTGCATCGTAATGCTAAAAATGAACGTAAAGTTAAGATCGATATACGTAGTATCGATCTTGGCGCGTGAAGTCGATCGCACGGAGACGAAGGCGCTTCTCGCTCTTTTCACTTACGGAACGCGGCGAGTGCGGGCGGACCGAATTGGCGCGAGCAATATCGCGACTTATTTAACAGGTAAACGAAACCGTAATCAATCTCGCATTAATACATATTGCTGATATTGCGAGCAACTGCGTTGATCTGTCTTAATTACGCCTATTCTAATCGAAATTATAAGCGCGGTCGCGACGCGTAAAGTTAACCCCCGTACGAGAACAAAGCCGGCTTGCCATTTTTATTCGATTGCAAAACGCAGTAGACGCAATGTAGATCGGGGCGGAAGCGAGTGGCGTCGCAAACTCGTTAATAGGTAAATCTGTATTAATCTCGCGATAATATTTACCGCCAATTAAGTTAATTCTCGCATAAAGATTCGGTGCTTGTATATTAATGAGCTGATCGAAAACGCGCATTTCGTAACAATTAGTGTCGAAAAAATGTATCGTGCGAATGATTGACAAAACGACGAGCATATTATATTTCGAGTGACGGGCGCGGATACTTCTTCATCATATTAATATGCTTACTCTAGCGAATGCGAAATAATCGTCATAAAAGACAAGTTAGCTGTTCGATAATATGCTGCGTAAAAGGCATAAACGCTAGGTTGAGTGCGGGACATGATAGCGTCGCTGCGGTGGCGCGGACGCGAAGTCGGTCTTGTCGCGTGAAGTTAACCGCGCGAAGACGAAGCCGCTTCTCGCCATCTTCAGTTACATTCACGTTTCTTTTACAGAACGCAACGGACGCGGGACGGATCGGTTCCGGAACGGAGGCGTTATCGCGGCTTCGTTTTAACAAGTGAGCAAAATCTTGTACTAATAGTTATTGTCAATTTGATCATCGCGTATCGCAGATCGATGCTCGTATGTAGCACGGTCCCGGCGCGAGCGCGGTGTCGAGCGTGACGCGTATAAAGTTGACCACGGCACGCGAAAACGAAGCCGGCTCGCCATCTTGATTCGTATTCATGTCTGATTGCAGAATATGGGGGACACGATGCAAATCAGAGCGGGAGCGAGTGGCGTCGCAATTTGTTTAATAAGTAAGCGATATTATGTAATAGATCGATGCTCGTATATCGCCGATATTCGTAAAACGCGTGTTTTGTAATAATTAATCGATCAAATATGTATTGCGCGAACAATTGACAACGCGATCATAGTATCAAAATGCGAATAACGCACGTGAATATTTAATATGTAGCGTCGCCGCGGCGCGATTGATTTATTATGCGCTCTTGATACCTGAAATTGACATTGCGGGAGATGAAGCCGCTTCGCTATTGTAATTACATTTATTTTAATTTACAGAATGCAGTGGACACTTTTACAAGATGCGAAATAAAGTGGGTCCGGAACGAGTGATATCGCTACTTCAATTAGTAAGTGACATTTATATTAATATTGCATTTGTATGTTGATAATTCGCTTGAACGCGTATTTCGTAATACCTACTCGTTGAGGCAAAGATTGAAACGTATAGTGCCATCGCGACGATCGTGAAATTAATCGCAAAGGAAATAAAGCGGCTCCGCTGTTTTAATTTATTCATGTTTATTTTATAGAACGTGGCGAATGCGAGATAGTCTTGCTTCAGAACGAGTGGAAACGCAATTTATTTTGATAACTTGTGAAAAGAAGAAAGAAGAGAGCAGAAGTTGGACAATTCCCCAAAACAGGAGTCCTACAAGAGGCGCCGGTGTCGGTAAAGTAACTTAGAGGTAAACATTATTGCATAATTGCGTAAAATTTAATTATATTTAACCTAAATAATATGTATTTTAAAAAAAGATATAAAACTTTTAAATTGCTCCAAAGAAATATTTATTGTTCTGAAATTGTTATTCTTAGAAATAATCGCATTATTGGGGCATTGCAATAATTTTAGGAGCATTGCAAAAATTCAATCACTTGCTTATATAACAAATAATAAATTGTTGATTTAACACTAATTTTTTTCTGTATGTGAGTGTGTTTTGATGAAACTAGATTTTTTTGATTATTATAATAGAACGCAATATCTTATAATCAAAACGTTTAATAGGCTTTATTTTAATTTGGTAATTCCTATAATATCCTATAATATATTTGGTTCGCCCATCTTTAAACAGACGTACTAGTTGGCTTAATAAAATTTTTAAACATTGCAACAAGACGTTATTCTTTTAGTGCACTTCTATTTCTACTTTATGTTTTTCCTGGTATGCGTACAAGACATTATGATTTATCAAAAATAATTTTTGCGTTTGAATGGGCACATGTGTAATTACGGGATACGATTCGGTATCGGAGACCGTTGCAATGTGCACTCTGACTTCTTGTTACGTTATTGGTTCAATGAGACCAAGTCTCATTGAACTTAGCGTCTAATTGGCCGATCAGCTGAATTAACCACGATTTGTGAGCATGTCGCGGGTTGACAAAAGCACCCCAGAAAGTGCGTCTCCTTTAAGTGACTTGCTGCCTGCGACTATGGCTTGTAAGATACAAGTGTCGTATGAATCGTGGTTGAGAAAGCTTAGTCGACGTTAGACGTACGTTAAACGTGATACAAAGGCAGAACACATTCGCAACGAGCTCACTATCGATCCCGTATCCTTCGCGTCCGAATTGCTAATTCGTTATTTCGTTAATCGCGTAATAAGCAATGTCTCTTGCAGATACCCCAAGAAGATGCTTGCAGCGCTAGAAAATGATTTTTTTAATGCAGAAATTTTTTTTGTCTTCATGTATAATTTTTATTTTTATTTTAAGTTTTTGTGATAAATGCACTAGACATTGTGATTTGTCCAGAAAATAATTTTCGCGTTTGATTGAACACATCTGAAACTATGGGGTACAATTCGGTATCGGAGATTGGTACAATGTGCACTCTAACTTTTTGTCACGTTATCGATTTAGTGAGATCATGTCTCATTGGACTTAGCATCTAACCGGTCGATAAACTGGATTAACCACGATTTGTGAGCAAGTCACGGGTTGACAAAAGCACCCCAGAAAGTGCGTCTCCTTTAAGTGACTTGCTGCCTGCGACTACGGCTTGTAAGATACAAGTGTCGTATGAATCGTGGTTAAAAAAGCTTAGTCGACGTTAGATGTGCGTTAAACGTGATATAAAAGGCAGAACTCATTCGCATCGAGCTCACTATCGATTCTGTATCCATCGCGTCCGAATTGCTAGTTTGTCAGTTCGTTAATCGCGTAATAAGCAATGTCTTTTGCAGGTGCCACAAAAAGATGTTTGCAACGCTACGAAATGATTTTATTAATGCAGAAACTTTTTTTATCTTCATGTATAATCTTTACTTCTATTTTAAGTTTTTGTGATAAATGCACTAGACATTGTTATTCGTCCAGAAAATAATTTTCGCGTTTGATTGAACACATCTGAAATTATGAAGTACGATTTGGTATCGGAGATCGATGCAATGTGCACTCTGACTTTTCGTCACGTTATCAGTTCAGTGAGACTATGTCTCATTGGACTTAGCGTCTAACCGGTCGATCAGCTGGATTAACCATGATTTGTGAGCATGTCGCGGGTTGACAAAAGCACCCCAGAAAGTGCGTCTCCTTTAAGTGACTTGCTGCCTGCGACTACGGCTTGTAAGATACAAGTGTCGTATGAATCGTGGTTAAAAAAGCTTAGTCAACGTTAGACGTGCGTTAAACGTGATACAAAAGGCAGAATACATTCGCAACGAGCTCACTATCAATCTCATATTCTTCGCGTCCAAATTGCTAATTCGTTATTTTGTTAATCGCGTAATTAGCATTGTCTCTTGCAGGTGCCACAAAGAGATGCTTGCAATGCTACAAAATGATTTTATTAATGCAGAAATTTTTTTTATCTTTATGTATAATTTTTATTTCTATTTTGAGTTTTCGTGATAAACCCTTGAAAAAAAAGTTGATAAACTTGTTTCAATAAACTGATTACTGATCAGTAACTGATGATATTTTATTAGTTAACTGACGAAATATAATTAGTTACTGATCGGTAATTAGTTTATTGAAACAAGTTTATCAACTTTTTTTTTAAGGGAATGCACTAGACATTGTTATTCGTCTAGAAAACAATTTTTTGCGTTTGATTGAAATTATGGGGTACGATTCGGTATCGGAGATCGATGCAATGTGCACTCTCACTTTTTGTCACGTTATCGGTTCAATCAGAACATGTCTCATTGGACTTAGCGTCTAACCGGCCGATCAGCTGGATTAACCACGATTTGTGAGCATGTCGCGGGTTGACAAAAGCACCCCAGAAAGTGCGTCTCCTTTAAGTGACTTGCTGCCTGCGACTATGGCTTGTAACAAATACAAGTGTTGTATGAATCGTGGTTGAGAAAGCTTAGTCGACGTTAGACGTGCGTTAAACGTGATACAAAAAGCAGAACGCATTTGCAACGAGCTCACTATCGATCCCGTATCCTTCGCGTCCGAATTGCTAATTCGTTATTTCGTTAATCGCGTAATAAGCAATGTCTCTTGCAGATGCCCCGAGAAGACGCTTGCAGCGCTAGAAAATGATTTTTTAATGCAGAAATTTTTTTTGTCTTTATGTATAATTTTTATTTCTATTTTAAGTTTTTGTGATAAATGCACTAGACATTGTGATTTGTCCAGAAAATAATTTTCGCGTTTGATTGAACACATCTGAAATTATGGGGTACGATTCGGTATCGGAGATCGATGCAATGTGCACTCTCACTTTTCGTCGCGTAATCGGTTTAGTGAGACCATGTCTCATTGGACTTAGCGTCTAACCGGCCGATCAGTTGGATCAACTACGATTTGTGAGCATGTCGCGGGTTGATAAAAGCACCCCAGAAAGTGCGTCTCCTTTTAGTGACTTGCTGCCTGCGATTATGGCTTGTAACAAATACAAGTGTCGTATGAATTCTGGTTGAGAAAGCTTAGTCGACGTTAGACGTGCGTTAAACGTGATACAAAAGGCAGAACTCATTCGCATCGAGCTCACTATCGATCCTGTATTCATCGCGTCCAAACTGCTAAATCGTTATTTCGCGAATCGAGTAGCAAGCAATGTTTCTTACACGTACCACGTAGAAGATACTTGGAAAAATTTGAAATAATTTTTTAAAAATTGAACTTTATCTTTAAAAAAAAAATCTTGTTGCATTATTTAGAAATTTGGTAGATTCAACTAATACGTCCGTTCAAAAACGGACGCATCAGAAATCTTGTAGGAATTACCAAATTATTGTTAAATCTATTAAATGTTCAGATTGTAATAACCAGTGTCCTATTATAATAACCAGAAATTCTGCTTCTAAAGAAAAAAATATTTTTTTAAGTAAGCACGTTATGTTTGGTTAAGATTATAAATTCTTCCAGGAATATTTTATATTTTTGCTTATATATGAAATAATGAATTGATTATTTGATATTAATTTTTTTTTCTGTGTGAATGCGTTTTGGTGAAACTAGGAGAATTTCTGATTTTTATAATAGAACTCAATATTTTACATAATCAGAACGTGAACGTTTGATATAATCTGGTAATTCCTATAATATTTGTTATTTGTTTGTTTTTAAACAAATAAGTTAAATTCAATAAAATAAATCCATAATCTATAAATGGAAACAGTAATATTGATAGAAAGAACAAAGAAGAGTGTTTTGATAAAGAGATATTAATTAAATTTAAGAAACTTTTAATTGAAATTAATTTTTTATTTTTTTCAGCGAATTTTTTCCATATATAAAGTTGACGTACATATATTTGTCGATTAAAATAAAAATAAACGAACAGCAATCTGGTCGTCGCGTCGCGCGTTTGTTCCGGGAGTGCCGTTTAAAGTAATTGGACTTAATTAGTCCACGGGCGTAATGTCAGGATATTTAACGCGAGTGTTTCGCGAGTGCAACGGGACGAGGAGACTCGATAACCTGGATCTGAGAGGAGGAGGAGACCTGGGAGAGGTATCGGGCCCCAGCGGAGCATCTTGGGGTAAGTATAACTTTTTATTTAAAATTAATAGTCTTTTTTCCTTTTATCCGATTTTATTTCAGTAAAAAGAAAAAATTTTAAAGAAAGAAAAATTAAATCAAATTTTACTAATATTATTTTTTAAGATATTTTTTGGATAATATACTAAATATCCAATTGAAAGTCGAATTTTGAAAGTTTAATGTGCGTATAAAAATTAGCTTTTGAATTATTTTTTATTTTGATCACAGTTTTAATTTTTAAATCTTATGTTTGTGTGTTACAGTATCACCGCAGCTTCGTGGCTGAATAACTCCGCTCGTTGCGCATCGAGTCGGTGAGTCAACAATTTTCTTTTTTCATTGCTGTGCAAATGTTTTGTTGTAGTGGAAGAAAAGAATACGGAAGAAAAAACGTTTGGTAGTTGCCAAATTTTGAGTGCAATAAAATAAAATAATTAAATATTTTGTTAATATAAATAAAAATATACAAATGCCGGGATGGACGCTCTCAGGTTTCGCTTTGCTTAAAAAAATTGCTATCATCTATCCACGGAAAGAACAATTTTGATAAAGTATATTTAAAAATTTAGCTTAAAAACGGATCTTAAAATGATTTTTATATTAGACTATTAAAATAATTATGTGGACAACTCAAGTTAATAGTTAAAATACCATAATTTTTTTACAGCATTACACGCTTAAGTGTACATGATTATTTTGATGATCCAAAAAATTATTTTCAGATCTGCATTTAGTAAAATTTTTAGAAAATTCAGTAAAACTATTTTCTTCGTATAAATATACAATGAAACGACGATCTACTACGTAATTCTTCTTTTTCGACACACACGTTTGAATAAATAGGCCGCGAAATATTCGCTTCGATAAACAGCCGACGTTTCGATATACTTGGAAATTTTCAATCGCAGAAGGGTAATCAAATGTAAAGTCAAGATAATCGCATTGAAAGGCTCGATCGCACATTTGGCGTATTCTCGATACTTGACGCAACAACGTCTCTATGCGTAACGTAATAATATAAATAGTATGCGCGCTACGACCTGTCCTCGAAACATTAATATTGAAAATTAAAATTTAAAATAAAATTATTAAAATTTTAAATAAGAGTATATTACGCACGTTTAATACTTTGACTGCCGTACTACTCATATCTGGATGACGCATAAACTTTTGTAAAGGTTTCGTCACCTATTTGTGAGTGATGGTTTTATTAACTGATTAAAAATAATTTTACTCTAAAAATATTTAAGAGATTAAAGAAACAATATAAATTATGTAAGCCAGTAAAAAAACAATAAAATATTAAAATAATGTCAAATTTATTAAGCTTAATGTCAAAATAGCAGTCAAATTAATTAAAAAGACCAATTTCAAAATTTAAAAATATCTTAGAGAACTTTTTTTACGGGAATTCTTTTTACATACCTATGTCTAAAGCTAATCTAATAATATATAATATTACGAAGAAAATGGAATACGCGAATACATGTTATGTGGGATGGTAAAATAATAAATATTTGCACGTGTATCATGAGATCTTTCTTTATTTGGAATACAATTTTTCCGTGAAGATATAATACGTATAATCACAGGAATACTATATATAGATACAATTCCACATAAGATAACTGGAAGACGTACGAGATCATTATTACAAGTGTAAACGAAAGCAATAATGGGTGGTCTACTTATTTTTATTAAAATGGTCCCGCGATGATGTGCCACTTTCGTCTTATGAGAAATTTTCTAAAAAATGTATAAGTTTTTGTACATGAGGAAGGATATCATGCATAATTATAAATTCTGTCAATATCTAAACAGTTGATAAGAACAAATGTACGATGAGATAAGTAGAGATGGTTTCTATTAAAGATTGTTCTTTCGGCAGTTCTGAATTAAATTCTTTGGTTTGTAAACTATGGGATGAAAAAGCGAACTTGGATCAGTGAAGGAAGATAAATGTGTGAGAAAAGTGTGAGAAAAGATAAATTGCTCAAAAAGCAGCCAAAATTCAGCTAGAAATTATATGTGCAATGATTGATGATGAACCACGTTATCAAAATAAAACGACCATTTCAAATAACTTATAACTTATTTTAACAAATCACAAAGCAAAAAAGAAGTTTTCAAGTTTTACATAAATTTAGGCTCCATTTTATAATTCCTAAGCATATGTTTGCATTTAAATTAAAATGTTATGTTTTACTTTATGTTCAAAATATTGACAGAATTTATGTCGAGATTTTATATCATGGTCGATTCGATGAATGAGGATTGTCAACAATTAGAAGATATTCTATAACTAATTTCAATAACTAATTTTCAACTATAACTAATTCTTGTATAGAGGAATTTTCAAAAATATCATTTCATGACTTTCTGCTATTTATTTCTTTTTCTAATAATGCTGTTAACGCTATTGATTATTTTCTTGATAGTCATTACTTTTAAGGAACATACCGTTGTTAAATACATACAATAATTGAAGGAACAAGCATGAAATAAAATAATAAAATTGATATACAGTTTTTTTAATATAAAAAAGATAAATAAATAAAAAAATTATTAAAATTTCAAAGTTATTAAATTTTTTTACATAAGAAATAAAAAAGTTTTTCGAAATGTGTGAAAAATTGTTTAAAAATTAATATTTAGATTTAATTGATTTCAGAGTGAAAAAATAATTCTTTAATTCTACGGAAATTATTTTTCTATTTGTTTCACTTCTACTTTACTTTTCGTTAGAATTGTTAACGTTACAAAAATTGATAGAGACAAGAAAACGCGAAATTTAACTTTCGTATAAACATGTTTATCTGTTCCTTCAATTAAGAATAAAGATTGAAAAGTAAAAGTGTTATTCGTATTATAACACTAGATTCTAGTTATCAAAATCAATAGCAATAATCAGATTGCAATTCCGTCAGGGTTCTCATGAAAGAACAAACTCTCCGATCTAAACTTGTAAATTCGTTAGACAAAATTACCTTCGTGATGTATACATTCGGAGACTACTTATCTATCTAATTATCTATAAACAACTGATTTCATCGCAAAAGTATATAATTATACAGTCCTATCGTCACTTTCACATATTGCGTGATTCCTCAGTCACAAAAAAAGAATATTGAACTTTGACATGACTCACGTATTGAAAAATAATTTCTCGGAACGATAAAAAACATTCTAGAAATATCCTTCTATATATGTTTAACAAAGTCGCTTATAAATTACTATGTCGCTGTTGTCTATTGTCTAAACGGTACTCAGACCATGCGACTGTTTTGCACATCCACGAGTCGTAAAAATTACACAACCTTCGAAACCAGCTAGGGAATATTTACAAAACTGAACGCAAAAATTGTGTTTATAAAAGTAAACATCGCGGTTTACCTATATAAAACTGTAGTTTCATCGAATGCAATCGAACCTCCGTACTCTTAATATCTCTATTCTTTGCCTCTCTATTCCATCTCTAAATTTTCGTAACATTCATTTATTTTTAACGTATTTCTCTCGTGCGTTTCCTCTCACTATTTTGTATTAACCACTTGGCCACTTGTGCCTAGAATAAAAATTTTACGCGTACAATCGAGATATTTTCATTCTATGCATATATCATTAAAATAAGAATGTGAATCGAGGTGAATCAAGAGTTAAGAAGAGGGAGGAAGATTAATTGGTCCAGACATACTAAAAATACAAAGGTTTGATTGTAATCTGAATTGCAGATTATGCGGATTACATGCGACGCTATTTCTTTCTTATACTTGGTTTTTGGTATGATATGATCATTAAAATATTATATATTACATTATATATATATATATATATATATATATATATATATGTATATATATATATATGTATAATGTAGTATATAATGCGTAATATGTAATATAGTATAGTGGTAAATATCAGATATATATGATATTCATATATATGTATAAAGATATGTATAATATATATTGTGTATATATTGGGTTGTGTTAAATGTTAGGGGTTTTTTTAAACGTCTTTTTTCTTATTGGTGATGACTTTTTCACTTGTCTCTACATTTCTATCACTGTTTTCAACCTCTTATACGTAAGCTATTGCAACAAGGAATTTCCATTATTCATTATTGGTATTATTCTATAGTAAATATGTAAGATTATATATGGCGGTATATATCCTTTCACATATTGTATACATATGTGAGGTAAATAACACGATCTTCACTACAATATTTGATTATGCACCTATTTGGATATGAGGTATGACGAAGAGTATTGTTAAATCTTTTATTATTGTGTTCGACTAGTAATGACTAAGCTCATTCACATTAATATCGTTTTTCACACGTGCATAAGGCGGGCTGACGTACATGTGATATGATTAATTTATGGATTATAGGCCGTCGTCTACAAAAACATTCTTATATCGAATCTATACAGATACGAAATTTTTATCAGAAAAATTATTACGGGACCTACAAATCGAATCCAAATTGAACAAAATAAAATGGAGGAGTTTCACGTAGCATTGAAATAGAAAATAATAGGCTCCATTTTTTACAACTGGTAAAATAGATGGATATTAATTTATCAAGGGATTTCTATGTAAGGAGTGTTCGGTCTACCAGGATCTACCGAAGAGATCTTAATGCGGTCATCTACGTAAAAAATATTCAATCCGATAGGCTCTTTTTTTCTCACTCGTTGGTTTTATAAAAAAAATCTAAACTACATATTTTTAGGACCATGCCTTCTACGCTGTTTTGATTACATCTGTGATGTAAGATAAATAATTGAAGGCACATCCTCGATCGAAAGAAAATGATTCTCCCTTATGATGAAAGAGAAGAGTTTTTAATGTCAAAAATCGCCATACGTAAATTCTACAATTTTCTAATCTTATAGTCAAATTATTTTATTATTGAAAAAGTATGAGATTATATTTGAAATAAATATTACGAAGAGTTTAATATAAATATGTCATTCAATTATTCTTACTGACCACTAAATGCCAGATCTATTTCTTTCTTTTTTTCATTCAATTTACTCCGATTTTCATCATGTATATTTTAGAATTAATCTGCTCTCGAAAATCTAGTTTTCTTTAGAAGAATTTGTTCTTTGAACAGTTCTTGAAGCCGTGTTTAATTAAACGATTAGTCGGCCCTTTGACAACGTTAATAACATCGCAGCAATCAGAGTCGGACAAGTTTGCACGACTCGTTATCAGATACTTTAGAAATTTTCGTCGATATCCCAATCCCGGGCTAAGTTGAAAACTTCGAAATCGCTGTCGGGTACCTCAGGCTTATCAGGTGCGACTAATGTCTCGGGTCGCAGTGCCACGCAATCTCTCGGCGAGCATTCGATGCGGCCTTCGGAGCCGCAACTGCATTCGACACAGTTCCCGGTTGAGTGTGGTAGTGTTTCACCCTGTCGATACTCCCTTCCTATAATTCAAGTCTCATGGTATATACGAATTTCGCGTAGACCGAAACCGCATATACATATATGAACACGCGGCTTTTATGACGCATAAAAGAAAATGTAGGCTACAAAATAGATATATGAAAGCTCGTGCTTTTATCTTGCGCCGAGAATATTAAACGTGCATTGTGTGCGTACTAACAATAAAACAAGGTACAAATTTAAATAAAAAAAAATTTCAAATGAATCTTTAAAGATTTCTAATAATTATGCCGACAATAAAAACTTATTATTAGAAAATGAAAAAAATATAAAAATAAAGATATATTAAAATAAATTTATATTAAAATTAAATAAAATAAATCTGTAACTCATATTACATGACGTTTATGTTGACATTTAAGTTTTCTAAATATATGTATAATTAAATTATACTTTTTACGATAAGGGACATTGATTGATATAAAAAGATTAAAGCTTCATAATGTTGAGCTAATTAGGAAGGAAAAATTAATTAATACCCATCACGAGGCAAGTGGTTGGTTGAGAAGACATTGTAGTTGCAAGAGTGGCGTTAATTTCTACGTGTCCTTGTTGGTTGGCTGGCGAGTCAAAATTTCCGGAAGCCTCGGAGCCGTCCACAATGTCCGTGCTCATTCCCAGGGATGAAGTGTAATTGCTTTCCGCCGCGGTCGATCGCAGGGAAGACGGGTCGAGCGACGAGGCGGTATTCGAATTATAATTTTGCCACCAGCAGTAAACTTCGCCAACGACGCATAGGCAATGCGAATTCGAATCATACGATGGTATCTGAAAAGGACAATGACGTTTATAGCACAATGGAAAAAAAATATGAGAGAAAAAAGTGACAAAAATTCAATATGTATGTCAGCTGATTATTACGTCGGAATGATATAAATGCAAACTGACTTTACCTCTCGCATTTACATTATTTCTTGGTAATATAGATTTTTCTGTTAATTTGAAATAGAATTTTTTTCAATGTTGAAACGTAAAAAATGTTTAAATTATTAATTGTAAAAGAATATCTTTCCACGAACAAAACTTTAGGAAACTAAATTACACAACTTATATTCATTTAGATTAATTTTAAATGGAGTTTACTCTAATAGAATTCTAATCTGAGAAGGTTAGGGTTACAATGCTCAAGATTTTAAAGCTGTGATAAATGATAGTTCTTCTCAAGATTCTCTCAACATTCAAGGAAAGATTAATTTTAGAAATAAAAGATGATGGAAGGGAAAAAAGGAGACGAGAGACAAAATTTTTTACTTATAAATGTATAAGTTTACAGATAATTTTCGTCTCATATATAATTTCTTTTATTTAAAATAAAAATTTTTGGTTTATCATTAATATTGTTAAAAATTTTTGTATTAATTTTTTATTAATTCTCGTAAAGATTTCGAGATAGCAACGTTTTAATGTTCACTTTTCTATTTCTTGATTATTCGCAGTACTGAAAAGAGATTTTCTCTATTGATAATCGTAGTATATTTTGTCAGTCGTTACCGTCTGGCCGTGAGAATAGAACTTTCCGTCTACAATGCACTTTTTGAGAGACGGCTCTTCTGTTGTGACGTCGTCATCGCCGTCGTCCCGAAGAGTAATATCATTTTCGTCCAATAAAGCCTGACTTGTCGCTCTCGCAGGTACTGTAACCAAAATCATAAATGAAAGATCATCAACGGCTGAAGAATTACTTTTCTTAACTGCAGTTTTAATTAATTTTCTTCCTTAGTCGAATTGCTGTTTGTCTCAAAGAAATGCAATTATTTTAACTCGCTTGTCTCTAATCACAATTACTGTGCAATTTGCCGATTGCAAGCATTGACGCATTCCCTTAACAATGAAATTGTGCAAAATTATATTATACGCTCGTTTTAATTGAATTCGCTCGTGGAAATTTACACGAATGCGTGCTCATGTGTTCCACAACCCAATTTCGTAATTAGAGCAAGCAATTACGACTGCGCCTTTTACGTCTTAGGGTCTATCGCGACTTGAGGTTCAGTTTTACGAAAATAATCTTTTAAGTAATCTTTTGTCTTAGATATAAAACATCTGGCACAGTGGAATTTTTTTATACTTTTTTAAACTCGGGTATTTCGTGATTCATATCGCAAAATTAGAGTTAAAAATGTCTGATATTTAAGAATAAATGTAAAAATTGACAGTTTACATTTTTCGATTTTTACTGATAGATTGTTCGATAAAATAACGTAAAAAATATTGATGACTTTCCATTAGATACAACCTCTTTTAGTTATGCCAATCTCGTGCAACTGTATAATAATGTCATCGTATAACCATGTTGAAGCTAAAATATTTCACTTTGCTCGGTGAGAACTATTTGTATATTAGGTCATTATTTTAGACAGTCGCGCGAAAGTTCATCGGACGGTCGTTCGATCGAATAAGATCGAACTAATAAAACTGGCGCGTAGCCTCGACCAAATTTATCAATTGTAGAGAGTTTGCGTATTGTTTTAAAAAGAATATCTTAAATAATAGACATTTAAAAAATAGAAGAGAGAGAAAGAAGATACATTAATAATCTCCACAATTAATATTATATATTTTTCTAAAATTAATTAGCTAGAAATTTTTCTTCTCGATTCGTTAATTATTAAACAACTCGTTTTCTTAATACTGTAACTAAAAAAAAGCTGATCGAATTATCTATAAACCCAAAGAACACATATCGCTTATGGGTTTCCCAGATGGCGAGATACTGTGTGTCGAGGCAACGAATGTGGAGAGATACAAAGTGTGGTATAGGTATATAGGAAAACGAGCGAGACAAGAGATCGATACGCGAAGAAAGTAGGATAGCACGTCGTGCAAACAAATAAATGTTGTAGCCAAGTAATGAGCTATGAAGCTCTGGGATGACACTGGGATTACTATTAATCAATCAAGCAGGTTGTTGACAGAGTAAGAAAAAGAAGTGGGAACTTTCCGCTTTTTTTGTATAGAGACGGTGTGCATTGCGATCTTTAATTATCTCGAATACTAAAATTATAGATAAGCGATCAGCAAATCTATCAATGGATACAAATGAACTGATCAGGGCTGTACAAATAACATCACGAATATCTGATCATACAATAACCTTTTACGATAATTTTAATATATTTAGAGAGTTTACCATGCATAGATATTTGTGCAACTTGAAATATTCATAATAATAGATTTAATATTATATAACATTATTATGTATGACATGATATGATTTATTTATAATCTGTATTATTCTTGTATTATTATATCTGTTATTCATCTTTTATATGAAAAGTTTAGTCATACAAACGCTAAACTGTTAAAATTTTGCGTCATTTTGATGCATGAATATACTCGACAAAGTACGTCAAAATTGGTACTTTATGTGTTAAAGCAAAGCATTTATGATGCAATGTATATAAAAGATGTTTTTTCAAGAAGATAGTCTTTTACTTTGCTTATACAATATCAGTAATATAATGTAAAATAATAATGTTATTGTCTCTATATATGAAATCCACGCCAAGACACGAATTGTTTTTTCAGTAAACATTAGAAATAGCAACAAATTTGTTCTTTAACATTTTAAACTATTCGAAATTAATTAGATATTGATTAAATCTTTTTTAAAACGCAATTAACTTGAAATGGTTAGATAATAAAATTTGCACTAATTTGGTTTTGATAATTATTATAAAAGAGACGGATTTTTAGCTTTTCACTTAATGTTTATTTTTCCAAGTTTATAAATATTTAATTTTATTACTGAGTGCTAAACAAAATAATGGATTTTTTCCACAAGATATTTTAATCCATTTTATTCTGTTTATTTTTGTTTGTTACAAAATATCGGTTATTTAGTTCCAGTAATTTCTTGATTATTGCTCCATTTATATCTGTCATCGTAAACCATAAAATTGGTAGTTTATTGCACGCAGTCCTGAATGCAACGCATTTTCTAGGGCAAATTACAGCGCTGAGCTACTGCAAACGAACACAAAATAATGAGCTACTTGAGCGTTTTTCTTTTCCACTATTCTTGTGACTCATTGTGACTGTGCAAGTCATTATATGAGAGTGGAGGATTTCTATTCAAAAAATTCCTTTTGTTTCTAACCGTGTCTGATGAGAGCGGTTTAATTAGATTCTTAAGTGCCCGTGAACATATGTCGCAACATACAGTATGTACCGATATATGCAGATATATCGATATACACAAATAACCACAGATATACAAACCACTGCGTGATATTCTCTGTATTTGGTATAACCGATTTATTGAGTAATCAAGCTCTGAAATATTGCGGCTTCAAAGTTCTATACTATTTGCAAGTATTTGAGATTCAAATGCAATATATATAATATTATACAATATGTAAAATTTTATATATGCATGTATGTACATAAATTCTTTAATTAATAGAGATTAAAAAAATTTACCAAGCAAGAGAAAATTACTTCACTTTTACGTGCTTACGTAAAGTAAGGGTAATAAAATGAATTTGAAAACATTCATTCGTTAAGATTGCTTTAATGTTAAACAATTTAAGGCCGATTATTTTACCTTTGGCTAAATTATACGATAAATTATCTAATGGATAAATATTTGCACATTAGATACGTAATGGATGTGTGAACATAGACATTTATCCATTAGATTATTTACCATATAGTTTATGCGAAGATGAACCAACCTTTACTATTAAATATTTAAACAAATGGATCTTAAAAGATGTAATATGCGTAATTCTGAATTATACTATTATATTTTTAATAACGCCCGTGAATTATTAAATACAAGCGCATATATTTTCAGATTACTTATTATGTTACGTGTTGCGTATTATTGTACAATAATACGAGAATGTGCGATTTGATAAGAACGTACTTGTCAATTAATATTTAATTGACAACTATGTTTTACTCAAATAATGCTTCGTACATTCGTATTAGCGCGTGTAACTTATACGCATGCCAATTAAATTAATAATCTGCAATATTGTTAAGGGAAAAATGTAACAACCTTTATCTTTTTAACAAATTGGTTCTTAACGGGCTAACGGGATGGTCATTCAAAGATTCTTTTGAAACCGTGAACAATATGTTCCTCGTTAACGAGGTGTCCGCTAAAGCGTCATTAATTCAACAAATCAACTACGTTGCTTTATTTCCTCCGTCCTTTACCTCCTCCCGCTGCTATACAAAATTAATTATTGGATAAGGTATGGCTTGTGCAATTAAAACTGTGTTGATTCAATATAATTGTTATTACATGTTTATCGTGTCATTAATACGGTACTAACAGCCAAACTAATTTATTCAAAGCATCTGTAAATTATACTCTTTACTCAGATCAAATAAATATTAAAAGCTCCTTAATTCCTCAAATATCCCTTAATATTTTTGCTCTTTTATAATATTAATGATAAAAATAAGTTACAATAATAATCGATATTTAATATAATAAAATAATCGATATTTAATATAATAAAAATAATTAAAAAAAAAATAAAAATAAAAACATTAATATCCGATATTTAATCTAATAATAAAAAATAATAACTTTTAAAGTAACTTACTGTTATATTACATTAGACTCGCGTAAAAAATTATAGAATCTTTTAATTGAGAATACGCATTTCGGATTACTCAAAAAAATATTTTGCTGGTGTTGATAGATTTCTAGGCGTCACAATAACAATTTTTTTTCTAATTTTCACAAACAATCCAGATATAAATTTCATCTCTGTTATTTAGATTGGTTAAATACCAAACATATATAATATTACAGTATTTACTAATCATTTATCTATGTTAATTTTTTGCAGTAAAAAATTATAGCTGTACTTGAAAGGCCATTTTTTTTAAGTGATACGTACTGACCATTATGAATTTGCAAACGTCACGATTATTTAAAACATACTTGTAAGTGCAACTACGAGCTGCGGTGTTAAGTACCTTATCTACGACATGCAGCAACCACGATGTCGCGTAATCTGCGCTAAATTTTATGCTATTATTCCGCGCTCAGATGTTAACAATATTATTATGGCCAAGAATCAATATTTTCGCCTCCAGGTAGCCAGTATCGTTGAAACGTTGAAGCGTTAAAAATATTAATACTTTCATGTCAATATTAAATTGCTGCTCTCGATTATTAATTGCTTGCTGCATAATGTTATAACAACCACGCACAAATAAATAATGAATGATACGATGGATAAATAATTATATTGTGATGTATCATCATAAAGTAAACGTAAGTTTACTAATAACATAAAATTAATAATAGCATAAAAGCATAGCTAATAAAACATAAGACGAGTTATTAATAATAAACGTATGTCTGTATTTTTAAAAAGGTTTAATTCTTGGATAAATTAATATTTAAAAAAAGGAATTAAAAATAATTAATATTTATTAATCTTAGTACATTACAAAATATGATAGTTTGTCTCATATTTTAAAATACCAACGCCATTCTTTCATATGATAAAAAGTTTGAACGGTGAGGGAGGATGAGGAGTTATAAATCTCCTCTACTACACACACTGCACAATATTCATTAAACACTCTTATCAGACTTTCAAATTGCTATAGCGTATATATCTGGTATTTATCTTTACATTTCACGAATGACAATAAATAAAAACTATATAATAAATGTAATATATAGCTTTAAAAACGTATAGATCATTTTTATCTAAATATTTTTTAACAGTAGAGATTACAATTAAAATTAAAAATAATTTTAAATAAATTTTTTGTCTAATTATTAATTGTTAGGTCAAATTGATTACTTCATCGTATTCCATACATATATTTTGCATATTGATTTAAAATAAAATTGTGTATTTAAAAAAACTCAGCAAGATAATACGTATTCTAGTTGAATGTTTTTTCTTTAAATATCTAGGAAATTGAGAGTTCTGGAGTTAATTCCTTGCAGTGTTATTTCACACGAAATTGCGAGCGTTCATGCAAAATTGTGATTCCATACACATTTATTTTCCGATAGTGATGTCGGATTTGGTTCCGCGATCAAATCCATCTCATTAAATTTCAGCATGTGCACATCTATACTCGAATATTTTTCCAATGCGGAATGCGTCAAATGTGAAACAACAGGAAATGGCAATATTTACCCCAATGCATCTTTAATTTAACTTTAATGCAAAACGTATTAATATATTTTCTACATTTCAACAGATGTAGAACGTAATAACACATTTTCTCGGTCCGGTTGGCAATTAGGGAGGCATAAAGAGGCGGCAGGTGCGTTTCCGCCAGGAAACATATGTATGTATTCGCGAATACACACGTTCGTATACTCACCGGCTATCGAGCGGGCGACGTGACAGCGCAGCAGACAGCCGACGACGAGCAGCATCCGCGGGAGCCACATCGTTTCGAAGCGCGGCGGAGTGCGCGGGGGAGTATGCCGGCTAATCGGGACGCCGAATCACGGGGAAAGGCACGTGAACCTCGTGGCAGCTCGCGCGGCGCGATTACCACCCTCCACCCGGTAGGAGACGAGGGTGTCGGACGCGTGTTTTCCTCCCGCCGCGTCCTTTTTTATTCTACGCTGACATTCGCGACGGCCTTGACGTGGCCTTGGAGCGCGTGGGCGACCGTCGTCGCCGTCGCCGTCGCTGCGGAAGGTAGCGACTCTCCTCTTCTCCCCCCGGCAGCCCTTCGTCCTACGCGTACGCGCGGCCGCCGACGCAGCCAAAAGTCGACATCCTCACGTCACGCGCGTCAAGGTCCAACTGCGAGCGACCGATCCTCGGCTCGCAGGTGCAGCTGCGGGTCTCCTCGGGAGTGTGCGCACGACGAGGTCCGTCCGCGTCGCGTTTCGTCCTCTCTTCTTCTTCTTCATCATCATCTTCTTCTTCTTCTTCTTTCTGCCGCTCTCACGGCTGCATATCCGATACTCGAAAGCGGATATTCTCGCGAGCGTATGCTGGCAGCTTTCGAGGCAGGTTCGAAAGAAAGTAGACTTCATAACTTACCCTTTTAAAACTCGAGGAATTGTTCCTGATGTGTCCCGAACACGTTTTTACTTTTTTCAATCTTCCCAAGTCTTTTTTAAGACGGTGGAATTGGATTGTATACTCCTACGTTGTATATTTCAATTAAAAGTTGATTTATAGGATGTCTGAAATACTGCAATTGTGTCTCGAAATTATTGGACTTTAAAAGTTATAAATACGCTTCGTATGGACGACAGAATGAGGCAATGCACAGAGAGGAAACAAGATAATCACGTTATGTTTGATATTTATTTATAACACGCGTTTTTGTTTATTTCATTTGTTATTATTAATTGTTTATTTCTGTTAATGTCTTTGAGAAATTAAAAAAAAAAAAAAATTACCCTTTGCCGAAACCCGGGATTGAACCGGGGACATTTAGATCTTCAGTCTAACGCTCTCCCAACTGAGCTATTTCGGCTTATACAGAGAATGTTTCTTAGTAATTTGAAAAGCGTTTCTGTATGCTACACATAATTTATATATTAATTTCTACAAAAACATCATTAATAAATACTTTTCAGACTACTAAGGAAAATGTGTAAACCGAAATAGCTCAATTGGAAGAGCATTAAACTAAAGATCTAAATATCCCGGGTTTTAGCAAATGGTATATATATTTTTTTTAATTTCTCAAAAACATTAACAGAGATAAACAACTAATAATAACAAATAAAATATATCATTTGCCGAAACCCAGGATTGAATCGGCGACATTTAGATCTTTAGTTTAACGTTCTCCCAACTGAGCTATTTCGGTTACACATAAGATTTTTTTAGTCTGAAAAGTACTTTTGTGTGCTATACATAATTTATATATTAATTTCTATAAAAACATCATCAATAAATTAAGATTATCAATAAATTATATGAATAATTATAAATTATATTGTATTATTACAAAAGTATATAGTGTAGACGTAATTGTGTAATTCTTATTCAATCTAGAATTTCATTCTCTTTTAATATTTTTTTCGAAAAACTAATTAACTGATGAACCTTGTATTAAATTTTTTTATTGTAATTTAAATTCACAAAATTGTTTATTATTTATTATAAATATTATAAAAATGGAAAATATTTTTTGCTGTAATTACTTTGTTTATCCTTACTTTTTTATCTTCACTTTCTTGTTTTCTTTTTATCGCGCAAATTCTGTGCAATTCAGTGCAATTATCAATTTATTTACGAAGCGAGGTAACGTCATGCAGTTATTGGTGTATCGGTTATTCTCAAACAGATTAGTGCGTCGCGCAATTTAATAAATTGATCGAAATTTTCTCTGATATTTCTTCCAATTCTATCCTTCGGATATTGACTAGTTGACAGTCAACGCACGTTGCAAAAACGCGCGTTCTATGATACGCTAAGGTTATTTAGAGGGGCGAAAGGGAGGGAGAGCTGTTTTAATTCATGGTCGTGATTCAAGAAGGATCTGAAAGAAACGACTTACAGGGTCAAGGAGATGTTCCGACAATAAAATGCGTGTCGATAATAGACACATGGCAATAAGAAAAGAGGAAAAATAAATTACTATATATTTTTTTTATTTATACATATAAAGATACGTATGTGTAATTTTAAGGCCGTCAAAAGAGTTCTTGGGACTCTAGCCTAAAGATATAAAGGATGATTACCTTACAAATTTCATATTAAAAAAAATTTTAAGAGTTTAGAAAATATTTAAAGTATTTAATATTTTAAATTAAAATTTAATATTTAATATTTAAATATTTAATATATTGAATATTAAATTTAAAAAAAATGTGTGTGTTTAATATTTAAATTTAAAAACAATATAATTAAAATTGTATTTATTTATAAACATGTACATTTAAAAATGTATAATTTTATCAAATTGTTTAAAACATAAACATTTCCATAAAGATAAATGTAAATATATAGAACATATATAAATTTATAATTTATAAACAGAATTCTATAAATAAAATTTTATAATTTTATAAATTATAAATTTGTTTCTACTCAACTATTGATTAAACTAATTAAGGAACCAAAATTATCTTTAGTCTTTAGCTATTCGCAAGTTTGATTGAATTTAAATTATTTTACAAAGTATTTTATAAACAAAATATAAATAATTATTGTTTACATGTACGAATTAAATTGGATAGACATTAATTTAAAAACATTTAAAAATTGATATATTTAAATAAAACTTTGAGGCCTCTTAGCACTGGGAGCTCTGGTGCAATACTTGCTGTGCACAATCTTGTGTATAATAAAAACAAAATGGAAAAGGATATATGTCAAACCTGGAACACAGATTATAAATCTATTTTTTATTTTCACAAAATAAAAGAAGTTAAGATCTCTCTTAAATCTACTCAGATATGTCGAAGTTTATACTTTTCCATCTCCTTTTTATTCTCAGTAAAGTGTATATTTCCACCAGAAAACATAATAGATTGTTGAAAAGGAATTACTTTCACAAATAATTTTTCCTTGCTCTACCGCGTTAAGTACTCCTTGATTTTTTTCGACGATATTCGAGATATGCGAAACGTTTAAACCTTGAACAGCAGAATGATGTGTACCGTATTATTAAGCGCGACGTGTATGTAATATTGAGGTATCAGCTTCTTTAGTGTGTTGAAAATTTAAACGAGATTTAAACGTATTGCCTGCGCCGCACGGCGAACAATAATCTGCGTAATTTTCCGTCGTTTAAATTTAAACGAAATGGAGATTTATCCCGTTTTCGAAGTAAATCTCCTTAAACATATTTATTTATCGCATGAGAATACTTATTCATATATTCCAACATCCGCTTTCTCAGCTTTACATCTTATTTATACATTATATGTGCATCTTACAGCAATTTTGAAGTTAAAGAGGATTCACCTTTTTTAAAATTTGTACACTGAGAAAAAGTTATTAACTTGATCAAATTTTTCAATTCAATTAATTTTTTACAATTCAACTATTTATGTATTTAACTTAAATACATAAAATTCTTGAACTTTAATTAAACTACATATATATTTAATTTAAGTATGTAAATGTTTGAAATGAAGAAATTCAATCAAATTGGAAAATTTAGTCAAGTTAACAACTTTTTTCTCAGTGTATAAATTGACGTAATTTGTTCAAAATAAACACAGAAAAAGTTCTTTTTATTGCAAATTCTTTTTTTTCTTGATAAACATTTTCTTTTTTATTTGAAAAAGACTTAGAATCTTTAAAAAGTCTCTAAAATAGAAATATAGTATGAAAAAAGAATTTATTTCACAATTCGAGAATTTAAAAAGAATTCTTACCACGGGGAACCTTATTTGTTATGATAAATATTAATTCGTATGACACAGATGTCTTCCAGACATTTCAATTCAAATCGACCTTAATTCCCACGGAATGCATAAATTTGCAAAGTTGGGGCAGGTTCGCGCTGCTCGCGTAAATAACGATCGCGCCGTTTCGAAAGACAGAAAGAGCGATGTCACCAGGACGCAGATGGAACGAGAAAAAGGGAGACGAGGTCGCGCGACGACGAGGCCGTGCGCGCATGACGACGTTCTTCCTGTCCCGGAACTTAATTGTCGGTACGTGGCGATTGGTACGTTACGTACGTACCTACTACTTGAACCGCGCCGAGTGCGCCGACGTCAGTCGTGTTTCGTACGTTCGACGCGACGTTACGCCTTACGCCGAGCGGGGTCAGTCGTCGTCAGTCGAGCGCACGTGGAGTGGTGGCAGTGTGGAGAAGTCGCGACAGCGAGCGCGTTACCGTCATCCGTTTGTTGCTCGTCGTGAGAAAGACAAAAGGAAAAAACGAGAGGCGACGACGCGACGTACGGCGCGATGGCTAGCCTGAGGCAGACACCGCTGACGTGCAGCGGCCACACGAGACCCGTGGTTCATCTCGCCTTCTCCGATGTCACCGAGTCCGGGTACTACCTCATCTCGGCGTGCAAAGGTAACCGTGACATCGGACTTCGGAGCGCTATGCGCTCTCAGGCCGCAACCGATCGTCCGACCTGTCGTCGCGCTGCTCCGATTTTTTTTTCTTTTTTTTTCCTTCACCTTCCTCTCCTGATCGTTTAATCGCACGTACGATTCTCGATCGCCTTGGCCCGATTCTTTCCGGCCGCCTCCCAAGGCTCCAGGCAACTTTTCGAGGTTAGACACGCGTGCTCTCAACGGCGCGCGATCTCTTCCTGCCTACTCGCGGGACCGACACGAGAGCAGCTCGACATTTGGCGGACTAAACGGGATTAGCTAATGCTGATTAACTAGCGAGCGTAATCGTTCGATGAATCACTAAAATATTGCTGATACATCATGATTGAGGTTAACCGAAAAGTTTACTGTATCTAATATTAATGGTTTTTTTTTTATTTACATTTGCTGTATACGTTTTACGCAAAAATAATTATACTTGATTTGGTATTATAAATTGATAAGCAATTTTGATACTTCCAAAACGATAGCTTCTCCAAATTTATAATATTAATATTTTATGAAACAGGTATTTTTATTGGACGATAAAATTTTATATCATGTGTTGCAATATATTTGATACCAAAAATTTCATGTTTTAAAGACATCTATTTCATAAAATATTTGAAGAAACTAGAACTTTGTAAGAGTATTATATATACCATATGTATTACAATGTAATATCTGAAAATATTTTTTACAAGTTTGTTTTTTAATTTTGTAAAACATTTGAAACTTGAAACTTTGAAGAAGTTAAATTAACTTTTTCCATAATCCAATATGTTGTCAATTATTTTAGAGTTATTTGGAAATAAGTCAAGCATCTTTTTATATAAGTATATTTTATATATGTTTATAAATGATACATTTTATTATTATAAATGAAATTATAAATAAAATATTTGTGGACAAAATATTTGAAAACATTGTTTTTTCTCAGATGGCAAACCTATGTTGCGGCAAGGTGACACTGGTGATTGGATCGGTACATTTGAAGGACACAAAGGAGCAGTGTGGGGTGTAGCATTAAATCCACAGGCCACTCGAGCTGCGACCGGTGCAGCAGATTTTAATGCCAAAGTTTGGGATGCGATCACTGGAGAAGAAGTTCATTCTTTTCAACATAATCATATTGTCAAATCTGTCAACTTTAGTACCGATTCCAATCATCTGTGTACTGGTTCTAATGAAAAACTCGTGCGCATTTATGACCTTAATAAACCAGAAGCAACTCCACAGGTAAAGTTATATAAATTAGATAAACTAGTTATATAATTGTATTATTTTATATGTAAATCTTAGCTATATTTTTCAGTTTATATAAGCTGCGTGTCAAGTATCGTCGGACTTATAATGCAATCATAAATTGACGTCAATTTCTTTTTTCCCCTCAGATCTTTTCAGGTCATACGAGTGGTATTAGGCATGTTACTTTCTTCGACAATAATTCTGCTTTAATTACCTGTGCGGACGATAAGACACTTAGGGTGTGGGACCGAAATAGTGGACAAGAAGTTAAGAGACTAGACTTCCCTGCAATTCCAAGTTCCATGGAAGTGTCGAAAGATGGAAACATTATTATCACCACTCACTCTAATATTGTTACCTTTTGGGATAGCAAAGAGTATGTATAACTTTTTTTTATAACACAAGAATTGAAGGCCTATGTCAGTCATAGTGGTTCTTGATGCCAAATAATAATTTTTAATTTTTTAAGAAAATTTGTTCAATTTTCTAATTTTTTAGATTAACCAAGATAAAAGAATGTACAGTTCCAACTCAAGTTAATAGTACTAGTTTACATCCAGATTGTACTATTTTTGTTTGTGGGGGGGAGGACTTCAAAATGTACAAGTTTGACTACAACACAGGAGCGGAATTAGGTAAAATTTCTTTTAAGATTTATTTATCTTTTAGGATTTATCAACTTGGTCAAAAGTGATTTTAATTATACATACAATTTTGATTTGCAGAATCATTCAAGGGACATTTTGGGCCTGTACACTGCGTACGCTTTTCACCAGATGGTGAATTGTACGCTAGCGGATCCGAGGATGGTACCTTGAGACTGTGGCAGACTGTAGTCGGCAAAACATATGGTCTTTGGCGCTGTATAGAACAGACGCCTACAATACCAGAGAATGCCGTGATTAATAATAAACAAGAAGTTCCTGCCACTTAAACTTTAAAGAAAGGAAAAGAGAGAGAAGGAGAAAAAGCGATAAAAAAATTTTCAAAAATTTTTTTCCAAAAGCCTAAAAGCAGACATCTTGGACCAAACTCTAAGCGAGTGGATGAATATCCTGCAGATAAAATGCGTCGAATATTTGTTATTTGGGCCGCTGGAAATCCTTGTAAATAACTCATTCTTTTAGAAAGAGATCACCTGCCTCCATTGTGGCCTTTATTCAAAAGTCGGAGGACCAATTCCAAAACTCGTGGAGGTGGGAATATAGGCTATTTATATTATGAGGAAAAACAGCAGTGAAAAAGAAATATTAACATTTATTAACATTATACATGTCACGTTATTATAATACAAAATTAGGTAGAGGTGTAACGAGAGAAAGAAAGACAAGTTCGTAACGAACGTTGCATTTGCATTTCTTCCGAGCCGATACCGTCCGTCATTCAAACATATGAAATATCGATACGTGACGCTGACACGTATCACACAGCACACATGATGTCGCCTGTTCATTTTGACATGCTATATAATCATTCTCAATCTTAATTTCCGTGGTAAAATAATATCACCACGTCATGTACAGCGCGACAATCCACTGCAGCAAGACTTGCTTGCATGCGCATTTATCTAGTGCATTATTTCTGTAATGATAAACGCTCTAATTCTCTTTTTTAAAAAGATATAATCCAATTACATAAAGATTTAAATAAGATTTAAATTGCTTCGTGAATATAGATATTATTCGAAACTGAAAAATCTTAAAAAATCTAATTAAAAAATTAAAAAGTCTTGAAACTCTTAAATGTTTAGAAAACCCTTTTAAAGAAGAATATCGAAACATTAAAAATTTTTGAAAATAAAATTCCTATCTATATATACAAAATTATGGAATAAAATATAATAACGTAAAGTATTAAAAGAGAACAAATATACTTTCGAAACATTTAAGAGAAGTTTTCAACAATATTCGAGACTTTCAACAATTTTTCTATTTCGAATAATATTCAAAACAAATTTTGAAATGATTCCATGTGTCTTAAAAACGCCTTATAACTACTCCCTAATCCAAGAAGTTCCATATCCGTTTGCGTGTCTTCTTGCTCTCTTTTGTTTTTCGACGATGCGATCTCGCTCTTCTTCGATGAACTAAATACTTGCGCCTTATCATCTATATTTACACGCCGACAGGTACTCTTGCTTTTATCTTCCATTAAGTATCTCTTACGTCATACGTATGTTCAAAACATACTATCTCGCCTCCTCTGTCCGCTGTATTTATTTGTTTTTTCTTATTGATAGTATTGAGCTTTGAGCACGACTGATCGGTTATGAAATTTTGGAATCGCGTTTGTCGTACAGTCTCTCGAAGTAAGGGCAGTGTTTCCTGCATACAATACAATAATCAGTAAACAAAGAATTATGAATTTTATGGTTTTCCATCTTTTTCTATTCAGCCAATGAATTGCGAAAGGTCGGGCAGCTTGAAACCGTTGAACGAGGTTGGCGTCGGCGAACTTCTCAGATTGTTCGTATGTGGCGGGAAACCGGAGAAACCCGAGCCGCTAGGCGTAGTAAACTGTTGTAGCCTCGCGTTACTCTCAGAGGCTGCCAGCACGAAACCGCATTGAGCGGTGCATACATCGTCCCGCAAAATCGCTTCTCGAGAAGCCTCTCGTAGAAGTTGATTGCAGTCCGTGACTCTCAATGAAGCGCATTGTGTCTGAAAAAAAGAGACTTGTTTTTAGGATCTAAATTTCATTAGCATATATTTTATGTATATAGATTAGATTGTGATTAAGACTGAAAAAATATAGATTAAGAAAATAACGTTTATCTTGTTAAGAACAAAGAGATTCGGATCTTTATGCATTCAGAGAGTGTACTTACGCCTTCGTTAGTGCAAACGCAGCTAGTGCAAGGCGTAGGGAAGCCAGACTCGCCGACCGCGACGTTTCTCCCGCCGATCTGACAGCCATGTCTGGTCTCTCGCCAGGCGGCAAAGTCCATATGGGGCATAGAACCGCATGGTACACGTGGATTTAAGAAATTACTGGGTAGATCAAACGCCGCTCTCTGCATGTCCGTCTGGTGGTCCATGTTCTCGCACATCACCTTGGCTAACGTGGTCTTGCGAACCTCTGACATCTGGTGCTCATTAAAGCGGATGTTTGGATCGTCAGTTTCGTACCAGAAACGATCGCACTTCCTCGACTGTCTGAACTGGATAGCGATGATACAGGCGAAGGTGGGTCCGACCAAGCCACCCTGAAGCGGTCGCTCGCTCATGCCGCCCGGGAAGAGATCGATGTCGAAGAGATCGATGTCGTCCACGGAGGCGTATATACGTTTCATACGAGCTATCACTTCCGGCGCCATTTCTCTGGATAAATCCTCAAAGGAGGTGGCCTTTTTCAAATTACAGAGCGCTCTGTAGTGATTATATGATGGCAATCCATGGTCACGCGCCCGATGAATGTTCAGAGCTATCAAATCCACGCCGGAGTGCGGAATACCACGTTGCTCGAATAAGTGATTGGTCACCTCGCCGGTGATAAACTGATCCAACGTCTCCATCGGTGTGGTTATTAGACCACGTATCATCTCGTCAATCATGTTTTCCTGATAAAGCATGTCCGGATTGAAGAAGCCATCACGCAGCAAGATAGGAGGATCGATGTTCTGATAGTTGCGATCCATACGCGGCAAGTGAGGTCGCAACAAGGAATGGCCGATACGGAAGGCCGCGGTGGCGAACTCGTTGAGCACACTAGGATTGCAGGTGGGCGAGTATTCCTTGTAGTAGCCTTGGGGCAACAGCTTGAGACCATACAGGCTGACGGCGTTCCAGCCAAGAATCCTCGGCAGAAACTCGTTGTACGTGATGTGTTGCAGCATTGCGCTAATGATGCGTCGTGTCTCTTGGAATAGCTTCTCCCCATCCCAATGGGCATTCACCTATTTAAAAAGTTTTACATTAACGAAAGAAAAATCATTTTCACCCAATCAGCAAGATGTTAGCAATTTGCCGACAGATTAACATATTGCAAATATATGATTAGGATTTTTCGATTTCATATTTAATTCAAACCGATAAAGAGGAAATTTACCTGCCGCAAACCTTCCATCACACGATTGTGCTCGCGTATCCACATAGTGTGCATAACTGCCAGTGCCGGTTGCTCCGAAGCGCGGCCATCACCACCGATGAAGCACAATCCCGATCGCGCCTTGCACTCCGGGTGCGTTCGCGATTGCGGCAATAGATCTCTGCCGCGACGTGGGTTTGACGTGATGTTCATGCGGCCATTGAAGCCGCGCAATATATTGCAGATACACGAGTTCTCACCGTAGACCACCGACGCATCCAGGAAACCGGTATTCTGATTGACCTGTTCGCGCGGACCTAGATGTTGCTGGCCAGGCAACGATCTCATCGACGGAAAGCACATTCGTGCACCCGACGAGACGTTCACAGTGGGATAAAAGTGGTCGCCCGGCGGCACGGGGAACGGATTGCACTCGGGATGAACGGTGCGTGGCGAGTCGCACGATCGACAGCTGGGAATCGACTCCGCAAAGCCTTTATGTATGGGTGTCATCGTCAGGTCATGATCCAGGAATTGCGCAAACTGCATCACCATCAGCGTATAGCGATTGTGCAAATTCGATATGTCGGGATGAATCACAGTAGAGATAACACGGGGGTTCGGCAACGGGGCACCGGTAACGGAAGTGCTTCTCGGTTTGGAAACGCCGTCTTCGTAAGCAGGCGGCAACAGACGGGCGAAAGTTGTCAGCGACTTGCCAAGAGTGGGATTGCGCAGATTGTTGCAATGACCTGACAGAGTCCGGTAGGGCGTAGTTGGATCGCATGCGGAATTATCTACGGGACACTCGACCTCCTCGTGATTCGTTGGCTTGTGATGGTGATTCAGGAAGCCGGAGATATCGACATTCTGTAGAAGATCGGAGAACTCGTTCGTGTTAGGGAATCCTAGGACGTTTTCCGTATTCTCGAAGACCTGACGTCTCCTACGTCGAAGACCGTGTGCGCCATTCAGAATTTCATTTGTAGCCAATTCGTACATGATGGACGAATTGGCGAGTAGTAGAGCGTCCTTGTTGGCTTTAGAGAAACTGGCCGCGGTACCGGCAGCCGATTTTGGGTCAGCAACTCTTTGCTCCAACCAGGCATTATACTCCAATTGCTTTCGCTCGATCAGCTCCTCCTCCGCTCTCTTCACGGCGGCAGCGAGCACCTCGGGACTGATCTCCGGCAGAAGCTGCGTCGGTTCGTCCGTACTTGTGTTTACCGAGTTATATTGCATTACAGGAAGTGGCAACGGGTCCTCGGTCCATGCCGCGATGTTCAGGGATTCGTACTGTTCGCAATTGATTCTGCTGTTCAGATATTGGTCCTGTCGGATGAATACTCTCGGTTGGATCCTGCGGATGTTGGTGTTGGCGCACAGAATACTGGCGAGAGACACCTTTCTGATCTCGAACAACTGTGTCGGTGTCAGTCCTGATGGAGGGATGTCGTTCTCGTACCAGAAGCGATCGGAATTCCGTATTGTCACAAATTGCTTCTTAAGAAGACACTCAAACGTTGGTCCCACAGCGACGCCTGTGGTCGGAGTCTCCAGAATACCACCCACAAGAAGATCCACATCCTCCACATTCGCGTAAATCGTACTTAGCAGCTGTGCGTTCTCAAGTGACATTACTTGTACCAGATCCGTAAAGTTTTCGATCTGTATTAAAGCAAATGAAAATAATTATTGCAACAATAAGGAGACGACAAGTAACAAAAAAATATGCTTGTTAAATCTTGGTTCTTAATCAAATGAAGATTTGATTTTATAATTGCTATAGTAGCAATATTTTCAATTTATTTCTCGAATTTCAAGATGTAAGTTGATTTTTTATAGACACATCTATAATTATTTTTAAGTTTGTTAAATCATGAAAAATTTATTTCATTATTAAAAATGTTATTTCAACTGCATGCTTTGTTGAAAATTTTTGATATCTACTCTGTCACAATTATAAAAGTATTCTCTTACATTTACGCTGTCCGTTACTTTAGGTTTTATAAATCTTTTTTTTAATTATGCTATCAGATAATATGTAACTAAGTGTTTTCATAAATATTTATTTTACAGAGGCTCTAAATGCTTGATATTATGTTGTATTATAATATGTAATTGATTTATGATACTTTACATTCTTTACAGCTTTATCTTGCTAAAAAGATATTATTTAAACGATTTCTCTTTATATCTCATTTTAGAAAAAGAAACTATAAGAACGATTTTGTTGAAATGTCTAAAAGTTTGGCTAGATACAGATCTGAAAATAATTTTGTTAAACCATCAAAATAGACAAAATGCTCCAGCATGATGAGGTTGCAGGAAGTTTTGATATTCTAGCAATCAATTTGAGCCCTATATAATTACTTTGATGACTTAACAAAATTATGTTCAACTAATCTGTATCTATTGAAATTTTTAGACACTTCAGCAAAATCGTTTTTTTACATATGTAAAAATTGATATTTCAAAGATTAAAAAATCGCTGCTATCTCTTTTTTTTTTTATAAAAAAAAGAATAATAATCGTAGAATTCATCAATACAATATCGAACTCACTCTAACGTTCTCTCCTAAACAGTCAGCTAGGAACTTGATGTATCCAGGCACTCCGTGATCTCGCGCAACGTGCATGGCCCAGGCAGCCGCGTCCGGGGCGGCTGCGAGACTGATACCATTGGCGGAAGTGGTAACGTGACTTTCCAGGTCGCTCATTTTATCAGCACGCGTCCAAACGAGAATACGCAGAGCTGCCAGTGCAACTGCTTGATAGGTACCCGCTTTGTTGGACGAAGAGTAGCCAGCGTAGAAGCCGTTTGCGAGTGGTCTGAGCTCGTGGTCGACCTGTGCGACTTCTCGCAATATCGCCGGCACGTATTCGTTGAGGGTGACGTGCTGAAGCTGCGCGACGACGATGCGGCGTGCCTCTAAAAAGAGCTTTGTGTCATCCCAGTGCACGTTCGCCTCCGCCAGTTTTTCCGCCACGCGATTATGCTCGCGTAAAAAAACCCGATGCAACAGGCCGAGCGTGTTCCAATCGTTCCCACTGCACAATTCGCAGGAACTCAAGTTGACTCTGCCGTCGTCATAGGTCCTGAGCAGATGCAGCTTGTCGTCGGTGGCACCGTAAATACCGGAGCCGTCTAAGTACGCCGAGACGCCGTTCATTTGCTCCCTCGTTTCGAATTGGCAGCCGTGCACCGTTAAACTCGGCACCGATCGCCAGTAGGCTCTGCAGCCGAATCTTTCGTCGCGCATCTCGTAGCACTCCGGATGCTGATGCACACCGGAGCAGCATTTATCCTCGGGACCCGCGGAACGCACTGTAGCGGCGATATCCTGCAACACCAGCTCCGACCACACACCGGAGAGGCTAGTCAAACCCTCGTGACTTCTTATTTTAGGGGAGGATTGCAGAACATGGGAGACGATGTCGCTTGGCGCAGGTAGACTGTGAGTACCCACCGATTGACGTGGTCTCGAGATGCCTAATGCGGACATACAAAGATAAGTATCAGAGTTTGTACATATTCGCTTTTAATATCGTCTTTTCCCTTTTTTCTTCCCTAATTTTTATCTTTTCACATCTCTTCTTAGATAGAATACTATTTATTTGCTATCTTCATTTATATTTTTATTCATATCTTTATTCATTACTTTTAAATGCCCTATTGCAAAAAAATGTATGAATCAATGAAACAATGCTATTAAAAGTTATGCAAGTTTAAAATGAAGAAAAGATAATATAGATTTTTCAGTATCCGATGCATATCGATTCTTTGTATGGTTATAGTAATATTTTAAAAAGTGTAGTTAAGTTTATTTTAAATAACTCTTACATCTTATAAATTTGTGTTTATTAATGTGTACTGCGTAGAAATTAATTTCAATTATTTATTAGAGAAAATATTTATTTGTTTAAAAAAAAACATGTTAATGAAGAAAGTTATGTGAAACAATGGAAAATGAAAAAAATATTACGACGTTTACTTCATGTTTAATGCAGCAGCTAATTGTATTTATGAAATGCGTTCATAGGAGATATAAAATGTTGCTTGCTTTTTCCGGGCGAGCAACTCTCGATCGTTTGCACTTATTTCATTTTGTTTTTATGCCGTGGGTAAAAATGGTTTCTTCTCTGAATGAATATTGCCGTTGAGGCAATTATAACTCTCTAATAGAAAGGATGAATAGCATTAATAAGATCAAACATATCCACGCCTAATTAACCTTCGCGTTTATTAAACACTTCAAGATGTAGAATAAGTTAAAGCAAGAACAAGTTCGATAATTGAAGAATTCAAAGAGTTTCTTTAACTAAATTTTTCCAAAGTATGATAAAGATAGAACAAATCTATTGTTAATAATACATTCGGGAGGGACCGATTCTAAATAAAAAATATATAAAACATAAAATGTTTCAATGTCTTTTTAATTAATGTCTTACTTTTGAGAAAGTTGACTTTCAGGAAGTGGAAAATTATTTTTTTTTTTTTGCTAATTTGAATGGTATAATTTTCAATGATGTTTTATACGAGTCATCTTTGATAATTGCTGTGATGACAAATATGGCAAGCGCAAAGGCGATCATTCTAAATAGAAAGCGAAATAGAAAGACAGTTTTTCGAAATGTAACATATGCACAATGGAAATCAAAGTGTAGCGTTACGCATGGAGTGCGAAATGAGACATTACGAGATGATATATCGGAATACGAATGCCTAGCACAAGGTGACAGTTAATGCATCCCACGTTCGATTATGTCGACATTGGACGAAAGAGGAGAGAGAGTAGAGGTTAATAAAATAAAATAATATAATCAGAGAATTGGCTCTATTAATAATGCTATTAAGTAGAGCGAAAAATATAGAAATGTTTAACACGTGTATCAATAAAAATATGCGAATAAATTTGATAGTATTTCAAACGTGGATGCACACGATGATTCACACCGATGCTACCGGCGAAGAAGGCGGCTCTTCGTTGGGTCTCGAAAAGTGCAATGTGTGTCAAAATTCTGTGTCATGGTTACGCACAGGCGTCGCTCTTTAATGATCACGCAGTAAAGTGTTACACAGCGCCATGGTTTCTTCCTACACAATGAACGTGGCCCTTTCATTCGTGACGCGCACGACTCATCAATGATGACGACAGTGCGTTTATGCATGACGAAAATGAATCTTTTTTTTTTCTACTTTTCTGCACCCACCGCTTTCATCGAGAGATTTTTCTAATGGCGAAAAAATAAGTTCAGCAAATATTAATCTGTTTTAACAGATCGTCTTGTTCCTAATTATAGTAAAAAATTTCCTCTTAATTAATCATCTTTTGGTGCTCGCTATTAGGAAAATATTTATGTAAATCATGTATTCATTTCCATATAGAAACTTGTTACATGGAACATACAAATACGTGAAACGCAAATAATTAATTAGCCATTTATCATTTTTTGCATATAAAATTGCAGCGTAATATTTATATATTATATAATTGAAGATTTTTTCTTGAAATTAAATAGATTTAATTTCACATAAATCAAATAGCACGTGACCAATTCATTTATTACATAATATGACTGATTCTGAAATTTTCAAGATAAAATTGTGTCGTAATATATAACAAAGTCTATTGTCGCAAATGACTATTCTCTGTGGTAAAGGCACAAATTTATAGAAAGGCATTTAATGATCATCGAGTATTTTGGGGTCAACGACGTCGAAAGGCGCCGTCTGGCAACCACTGCCCAGAGAAGACCACAGTCACTTTCTTCGGTCTTCTCACTTTCATATTTTCGTTTGAATTCTTTTCCCGGAGATGGGCGCCAGCTGCCTGCCTTTCCCTCTCTTTCTATAGTCGTGCAGTCGGACGTTGCCGAAAGTCCGAACTCTGAATAATTCGGTAGTGAATTTAATTCTCGCTTATTAATCACTAGTTATCACGAAAACACTAGGAGTTCCGCCTACTTTAAACAATTCATAATTTGTGATAGAAATTCTTTTTATAAGTTTATGAGCACCCGTAGGACGAAAAATGAAGATGTCTGAAGAATCACACAATATCACATATATATGAAAATATCACACATATATGAAATCACACATATATGAAATACATATAAAAAATATTTTTGTCCATGATCTTATATGAGTATGTTTTTAAGTCTAAAGAAAAAGTGAGGGTGAAAGGTCTTATGAGCAATCAATTAACTTTACGATATTCTCTTCCGATATTCGTATACTTTCATGTAAGTATACTGACAATTTTATTAAATCTGAGCTTACATAACTTCTACGCATCTTTTCCACTTATTCTTATATAACAAAAACTAAAATACACGTTTCTGTGGTGTTATACATATATCCTAAGAGCTCAATCAACGATAGCTCGACAAGTCAAGCTTTTACTTCCTTCAAGAAGAAAGGAATATCCCAAGTCAGGCGTTGATTACCCCCCAAGAGAGATTCTTGAGGCTTTTCAAATTCCTTGAGAGTGAGCTTCGTAACATTTTAATTTTTACGGAAATGGTTTACTATCTACATAAGCGAAAAGCTATCTTTTAGTGATCTAAAAGATACGTTTTGTAATAGCATTACCTGCACTAAAGAAAAAATTTTTATAAATGAAAAAAAATACGTTTTCTTAAAAATAAAAATCTTTACTTTGAAGTAAATAGACATATTTAATATTTTCCAGAACTTCCAAAAAAATTACTTGAATAAACATTATTTCTTTATTTTTTTACGTAATATTTCAATTAAGAATTTTTTAACTTGTTTGCAAGTAAATAAGCTATTGGGACCCACTAAGAAAATAATTTTTTTTTTGTGTTAAGTAAAACTTTTTGTTGTAAGATATTTTTTTCTCAGTGTAGATATCTGGAAATGTTTTGAAGATATCTTTTAGTTTTAGAAATCTCGAAGGCATCTTAAGTGACAAATATCTTCAAAAATTTATTTTAAAACGATAAGAAAATATTTTTCAAATATCTAAGACATATTTTAGAATTTTAGTTTTTTGATTAATCTACTGTCTTCTTGGAGGATAATCTTAAGAAATGAACGAGACAAAAATTATTAGAGGCTTATTTCGAAATTTATAACGTGTACAACAGAAGATAAATTTGATATAAAAAAACATCGTTGCAATTATATACACATGTTCATCATGATTCATCATAAAACGAATATCTCGGAAAAAAGGATGAAAGCGATCGAAAGATCAGTACGGGTGTCATAAAGAAAATAAGCCGACAGTCGTGGCGCAGTGAAGAATCACGCGACCGGAGGTAGGAAGAGGCTTTTCTTTCCGGGAAAAATGGGAGAGAATGCAAGTGAGAAGTAAAGGTGTTACGCGGTGCGAGCACGTAACGGCCGACATCCGCGCGCTGTTCGCGCGGGCAAGATTCTCTTATTATTTTATTATAGTGTTCGTGTTGCGCGCGCACACTCGATGTCGCAATTGTTATAGCGCACAGGCGAGAAGACCCACTCACGAAACTCTCTATTTCAACGAGCACGCGTGTACGCGAGCACTTTCCGCATGCTAATCCACCTTCTCTAAGGCCCGCAGAAGGCTGCGTGCATCTCGGCCATATTAAACGTGTCGACGTCAAAATGGATCTAGGCTTTTGCTTGCCTAGCTAGCACGCGCGTTCCAATTTTCACTTTCCACTCTCGATACCGCAGTAGTTGCAGTTAAGAAACAGGGTGAGGAAGTAACGCGTTACTTGTAACGTCGTTATAGTTACTTTTTTTTTTAGTAATGGGCTGGTAACGATATTATTTTTCTTTTTTAATAATTATAACGGTAACATGGTTACATTTACATTTTTTCAGTAACGATAACAATTTTAACAATTATTATTTTTATCGTTATCTACTTTTTTATTTTGAACCTATGGCAATTTCCGTTGCGTATATGAATGTTTTATCTTCAGCTGATATTTTTAGTTTTAAATATAATTCAGATATTATAAATCAAGAATATTGCATACATTTCAACTACAATTTGACATCGGTTTTTTATAATATATCAGGATTTTATATATGTATCATCCTGATTCTTTCTCTACATTCTTAACTTTTCTTCACATGCGCTAAAAGTATTATTTTAAAAACATCTCCCATTTGTAGATTGATATCAACGCGTTCTATTTTATACTGTCGAATGGCTGATTTCATTTTATTTTATGCGTCCTGAGTTATTGAAAATAAATTGTGCACTTGCTTACCATCCGAATATTCCGATGGCAATAATTTGAGGAACGGGGAGCCTCTGGCACCCCAGGCAGGGTGTCTCACATTATTGCAAACACCGGATGGTGTTCTGTACTTGCTCGGTGGACAGGGCCTTTCTGATCGAACTCTACATGTTGCGTTGATCGATTGTATTCTGTTTGCTCGTCTGAAAAGAAAGGAAATACACCTTAAAATTTTTAAACAACCGAACAGTAATACCGAAGAGAATCCAACACCAAGCCTATGTATAAGCTTGAGCGATAAGGACCGACAGGTGTATTTTTAAAAGATATGTGAGCCATATTTCAAAACATTACCAAAAATATAAAAAAAATAAACCTAGAGAGGTCTTCAATTTTTAAATTTCGATAACTTCTAGCTCATTTTGTACTGCCAAAACATCCTTAAATCGTAATTCTTTACTATTTTCGAATAACGCGAGTAAATACTAGAATGCCACAGAGGTCGCTTAAAATTTCCAGGAATGTCTCCAGTAATTTAATACTGCGTATGTAATAGTCTATTACTGGAAATTACCACTTGATACTCGAACGTTATATGAATGAACATGGCAATCTTTTCCCAGTAATATATCAATCAATTTCCTGTAAAACAGTAATTGTTCGTTAACATAATATAGCTATTAACTACTTCCATTTCCATCATTCTTTCCTCTATATTGCCTCTTTCATTCATCTTTACGTAACGGATGTCCCTTATTTCTCTCCTTTTCCATTTTGATTGCAATCGTCGCGATATTATCGCTGGAAATCGGAATTATTTTCTGGATTTTACAATAAAACGCAAAAAGAGACATTGAAGAAAAAGAAACAAATCTTACTGTAAATACATTTTACGTAGCGAAATATAGTCCGCAACGCATTTTGCTATTGCGACGAAATCGCTTTGCCGGAGGAAATGAGAATCAATTCGTCATAGTTATAATAATTTGTGAATTTACTGAAACGAGGTTTTTCTGCAAATAGAACTCTCGCAAGAGTTCTTTTTATAATAATGACGATACTTGTCACGGCTGGTGTGAAGCATAAAAGTTTCGCCTGCGCGCTGCCGGTCTGTTTTTTTTTTCCCTTCGCGTCTCGCACGGATCTCGCTGCCTATATACGCGTCCGTCCTTTCGCTCGCGGTGGAAGAACGGAATCCAGTTCCGCTAGAAGTTAAACGCGTCCTTCCTGCTCCATTTCCCCCTTTTTATCGCGCTCTCGGCGCGCGCTTTTACTTTCATGGCCGAGGAAAGGAGCCGGCGGTGTCGTGTCGGCCGATCCGGCATCGGTATTTCAGTCACGAGGAAGATTTCTCGTACGACCATTGCCGTAGCTATTCCCTTTCCTCGACCTCGAGAAGGCTGCTGCTGCTGCTGCTGCTGCTGCTGCTGCTGGCCACGGGAGGAGGCGTGCTCGCACGAACATTGTGAGACACACCGCGTACACACGTGGCCATGATCGCTGCCGTCGTCACTGTCGTTCTCTAATGTCGCCAGTCCGTTGAAGCACGTGCGGCAACTCGTCGATCGAGTCAATAAACGAGAAATCCATTCTCGTCGAAAAAAAGAAAAAATTTAATAGAACTGTTGATACACGCGAGTTATTTCCGCTACTTGTCATCGGTGCTTTTCTACTTGAAAATAAATTAACGAGCTACACATCGATCATAATACTTCTTTTTTCTCTTTTTTTTTCTTAGAAGATTTAAAATAGATTATGCTGTATGTAAAATAATATTTTTTCTACAAGGTATCTTTAGACATCTCTTTGAAAATTATATTTAGAAAGTTTTTATAGTGATGTCAAATAATATTTCCTGAGAGAGAAAAAGAGAATTTTTTAAATTTCGAGATTATGCATAATAATTTTTAATTTGATATTATATTGAAGTAAGTTTAATTGATTTAATAATTTTTTCATCTTTTAATGTTTTTTATTTTATTATTTTATTGTTAATTATATTAAATTAAAAAAAAAAAGGAAATTTGACGATTTTATTCTCGTCAGCGGTATGTGAAAAATGCAAGTAAGTGGAACGATCAATTTCCTTCCTGGTAAATAATGTAAAACCGTCGACATTCTTGCAGAAAGACGGTCAACAGTGTTCGTCTTCGGCAATTGGCACTTTTACAGCAATGTCTACATTTTAGCTTCCGTTATGCATATTGATTTGGTTCAAGCTCTCGAGAGAGAAACTAGCTAAGCTGCCACACACACATACACACACAAACACGCACATACACATTATCGCAAATTATAATATTAACGCGTGTCATTTTGTTTATCTTACGCAAAACGTCCGATATCTCGATATTTCACCGCGATGCAAATAGATTGCATCCTCATGCGTCTTTACAGCGATTTCATGCTAATTGCTGTTAATAAATGTTATTAATCATAAAAATAAAAATTTTATGCAAACTGTTGGCGCGTCGACTGTCTGGTTAATTTCCGCGAATACCACTGGCAGGTAGCGATCGCGAAATGACGACACATTAATTAAAATTCGCGCCGTGCGTGTCGTAACGCATTCCAAAAATTTCCGAAATTTTTTAGGAAATTTCTTAAATGCTTTACGAGTTTCTCCAGACTCGTTTTTGCAAGACGTATACAGAATAAATTAGAACAATATATTTTACGAAAATTAGCATACACTTTGGTAAAAAATGTTATTTTCGCCTTCATTACAATTCACACAGTGTATAAAAAAATATATATATATATTTTACATTATTCCAATTCGTTCACTCTCAGGAAATATTTCCATATTCCGCAGATATATATTCGTATAAATCCATACGATTTAAAATGATTTATTATCTCCAATAAGAGTATCTGACCTCATAAAATTGTATATAACAGAAAGTAATAAATCAGCTTTAATGTATGGGTATTCTGAATCTCTCTCATCGAATTAATATATCTGTTATTATATCCAGATTACAAATCTCATCCATTTACATGTTTCAGAGAATTTAAAAAAATATATAAGTATCACGGTGCCAATGCCAACCAAAAATTTTTGCGGTTTTTATTTCTTAGCGACGTCTTACTTAAATAATAAAGAAGCATCCTTTACAAGACAATTATTCTTTTTTTTCCTGCGTGCACCAGCAAATCAATTTCTTATTAATTACAGACGATCAGAAAGAGAGAGATCCGTTTGTCCTTGACGTCCACAATGGCATCTTTTTTTTTTCTCTCTCGATCCGATCGTGACCCGACTTCATTATACATTCGGCGATGTGCGTGCGTGCGCGCATACTTGGCTTTCAGAATTCCCGTACTATCACGGATCTTATTGAAATAGACAGATTATATAAAAGTTAATTCGGCAAAATTTTGCATTTCGCCGCCAGAATTCGTATAAACCGGATCGTAATATATTACGGTCGTTAATCGTGTGGCATGACTGGGAAAGTACGCGCGTTTTCACCGGGATGCATTTCTCAGGAATTTATGGCCGGGCGACAAAGTTCATTTTTAGCAAAATCTGTATCTTCATGAAAACAGAGAGTAACTTACGATCGATAAGCGAATCTCTCCGCCTCGATGGCCGAGCGTGTTCTCGCCTGCAAATCATGATCTATCCCATAGACGTATTCTGTAACAAAAAATATGCAGACTGTCTAAACATTTATATTTTTCTCATTTACATATTTAAAGATCAAGCGTTAAAATAGCATTACATACATTTATCTAAAGCATAAAAATTAGAGATGAAAATGACTATGAAAGAACTAGAAACATTAGGTAAGAAAATTCAGTAAAACGCAGTTTATACTTTAGCCTTGAAAAGGCTTTTTATTCGGATATATATTGTTTTTAGAATTCGGTTTTTGCATTCATTTAAAAGATTTCTATATAGCGATAAGTGTAAACAATCTAAATATAATAGAATGATTAAATGGCTCAATCGATACTTAAATGATTATCGATAGGAAGCAGAAAATGAATTCAAAGCTCATGTTATTTGAACAACCGTATTTTTTTGTGTCCTTTTTTTCATTTCTAAAAAAATATAAAAAAGTATATTTGTTGTTTTAAATACAATTATCTCTTTATTTTAAGTTATAATTTTGAATGGTAAACTTGATTTCTCCAATAGTGACATTTAAAGATATTAGCATTGTTTTATGAATAACATTAATTACTTTTGTAAAAAAGATAAATTTTTAAAATATATTTAATATATTTTATATTTTTTATATATTCAGAACACAAAGGATAAATGAAAATGCATGTTCTTGACATACATTACACGTTTCAAGCATGTATTGCCTCAGAATTAAAATCTGTGATACTAATTCCCAAACACGTGCGCACGTGGCGAGATAAAGATACATGAATGAAAGAGATCACGCGTAGAAATCCAAGTTAAATATAATAATCACTGAAATTCCTAACAAGGGATTCCCGCCCCTTCTTGTTCATGATGTAACTTTACAATGTTACGATTCTAATGTCTCATAAACCGATTTTACGTGTCGACGTGAGAGCAGTCTCACTATTGTTCCGCGTTTCCTTTAAATTGGTAACGCCAACCTGCTTCCTCCCTTACATAATTAACATTTCAGCACTTCACTTCCAAATGAACGACAAAATCAAAGTATAGCAATGCCGAATTTCCATTCTTTACGTATTTGAAAAACGGAGCCAAAAATTTAATATTTTTATGTTTTAAAATGAAACATTTTGTTTATCAGTGTGTGTACCAATTTTTACAAAATATTTTAATTTTGCATATTTTGACTAATTTTCAGAGAGAGAGAGAGAGAGAGAGAGAGCATGATATGCGCGCATAAATATGTATACATCTCAATAATTTCTTTTTTTATGAAACTACTATTACCATGTCCGATTATAAGCTGATAAAAGAATTATACGCTACTACTTCGTCAATCGCGTAATTATGGCCTTTCGTACAAGACCAATTTGACGGATACATCCTGAAAAACGCTAAAGGATTTCTGAGAATTGCAAGGTTAAAATCAACGCGTGTTTTCTTGTGAATTATTCAACGTTCCTGTTCAAAGGTGATACCACCGGCTATAAAGGTTGACACTGGTCAATTACATTTATGCAAATGTAAAAAATGCGCTAATCGCCGAAGTGGTCATGATTTCCTTCTTATTTAGCTACTAAAGTGATATATATGCTAACAAGTAAAAATAAAGCAAATTTTATATCTTGCATAATATTTAAAAAAAATATTGATTTGAAATATTTATTATATTTTAAATCTTAGTATTTCAGCTTTACAAATATGCTACCAATAAAAAAAGATAAAGAAATGATTAAAAAAGTGGCTTTATAAAAAAGCGTTAATGCACGTCTCTTCTAAGTCTTCGTGAAAACTTTTAAGGTTTGCCCCGTAAAAAATGTTACTATGAGAAAAAAATTCGTTGAAAAATTAAAGTATTTATACGATCAGCTAAATATTGGGCTGATTCAACAATTATTTAGTTGTACAAAAAAGATATAGTTTATTTATGTCAATCGTTCAAGTTTTTTCATCAAGAATTAATTAAACCAGCTCGATAGTTAGTTGAAAGTATCGGACCATATATTTTAGTTTATCAACAAATTATTTTTCTCAGTGTACTTTCTCAAACGTCGATTAAAAATATTAATCTTATCACATCCTTTTTGCAAAGTAGACGTTTGATGTATTTTATTAATCGTCTGATTGGATATATCCGCCCAGTAGATTGCACATTTTTCTGCGTGCATACATTGACTATAATTATCATTATCTTTCTCCGTACGTAAGCATAAATCATTCTCGGTGTTACAGTACGTCCGGCTTAATTCTTGATAAATGCAACACGTTAAAGAAAATGATACTTTTAGCTAAGCTTTTCTTTTAGGAATGTAAAAAATTTGCGAGGATGCTGCGGATTGAAAACGTTGCAGCGAAGCAAGTTCCATGACGAAATTAGGCCGCGGGGTGTTAGCATCTCTTCGCTAAGAGTACAAATGAATGAGTAATATATTATATTAATGCAAGACGTAATACTTTTTTTACGGTAAAATGCGCTTACCAGAAATATCGAACTGGCTGACCGTCGACAATAGTGCCGGCACCACGATAACCAATATACACAGCAGTACCAGGCTGCCTCTGAAACCAAAATACAGATTCCATCACTTTTTCGTTCCAAATACTTGAAGAGTGATTATTATATAATACAATTAAGTGCAAATATTTTTTCGTGGAACCAATTTTTAAAGAGTTACCTCGAAAGTACATACTGAAGCTAAAATATCGTTTAAATCATTTCTTAGAAAACTAAAGTTTTCACACGTTAAAATAAGCGTTAAAAATAAATTTTAAAAGAAATTTTTATTAATTACAATAACGTAAATGCAATCTCTCGTATGTAAAAGATCTTATTAAGTATTTATATCATGAAGAAACAATTTTATTAAATTGTGTATTTTTATGTAAATACTAATGACATAAACAGTAATATTGCAAAAATAGGTGAAAATTTATAGATTGTAGATTTAAATAATGATATAATTGTGCGCGATTTCAACGTATTTTATTTATAACAGTAATATAAAATTGAATATCATTTCAAAATTGCATTCTTTTGGAGAAATCATATTTAATATTTTAGTAAGATTGATTGTATACATTTTTAATTATTAATTATAATAATAATTTCTTATATAATGAGAGAATATCTCTTTGTTTACCACAGAAAGTTTCGGTATAAATGATATGAAACTAGTGAGCAGAAAGAGTATCAGAATTGTCCATCGTGAAAATATATGGCGTACAACGACATTGCAAATGCTTTCAGGTAGTCGTATGTACTTTCTCTGTGAGAGGAAAAGAAAAAAAAAAGATGAAGAACAAGCCGATTGAATTCGTCGCGTTCTCGGTAAGAGAATCCGCTTGCTCCCTTTGAGCTCGCTTTGTTTGTTCCAATTTATTTGATTTTTTATATATTAAAAATAAACGTTGCTCTTTATTTTCATATAATTACGAATTATTCTAATCGATTACATTTCACACGAATCGAAATAAAACATTAATAATGATGCCTCTAAATAATGGCGTTATAAAAGTTACTAGTATTAGTACAGCGTTATAAAAAATTATATTTTACACCACGCCGTTTTAATAAAAAGTTTATAAAAATAAAATTATATCAATGAATAATACTATATTCTCAAATTTTGAATCAATATGTATAAAAATTCGTAATTTACTGGATACTGAAACGTCTTAAAATGCGAATATGAAATTTAGTGCGATTTAATAGAGTCCAGGAGTGTCATTTGCGAGAAAGTGTCCAATCTTTTACGCCATATGGTTCACCGGCGGTATCTCTGATAAATGATCACCGAGGAAAAGTTCATTTACATGAAAGAACGTCTGGTTGGCCGTAGGGTACTTTTCTAAAGAGTTTTATACGTCACCTACGCGTAAAGCAACGATAGGCACGCGTGCATATGCACTTCAAATCGTTGTATCTCGAGGAAAGATTATTATGCGGACACTGAACCTGTACGACTGAGAATCGCTGGCTTTCAACAATAACGAACTTGGATAAACAAACGTACGATTGTCTTGTTGCTCAAAAGGCATCTGCGGATTAATCGCATTCAGATGACAGGCTCTGTACGGCCAGAGAGAATTTTCTTACGAGTATACTGGGATAAGTTGGTAAATATCTCGCTCTCGCACGCGCGCGCTTCCTTCTTTCTGTATCCGCGGGCTTGTACAGCCGGCTTTGAGATGAAGAGAGAGTAGCCGCTTCACGTGTCTCACGTTTTTCTTTTTTCTTCTTTTCGCAGAGTGTGTGCATGTACGTACGCATGATTTATAGGTGTATAGTTTTGCAAATATATGTACATGCAGGTAACGTTATTAAATGAGTAATATACTGGAAACATTGTTGAAGATAAGCATATACGTGTGTAATCTTGAAAATACGTTTAATGAGATACGTTTGATTGCAAATTTTTGCTATATTAGTGTCATCATAATAAGAACGTAATTCCTATTTATGGAAAGATAATAGGATAACGTAATCGTATAATTGTATTTTAAGCATTATTTAAATTAGGAATAAGCATGACTGAAGACTGGAACCAAAAAAACCGATTCTTTCGATCTTTAAAGAAAACGGTTTGCACACGGAAATCGATGCATCCGCATGATGTCATCGTAAAATACGGACTGTGCTTTGCGAAAAGAACGTGAGAGAGAAAAAAAACAACAGACTTTACTGAAATAAGAAGGCTGCACTTTATATATTTATCTTATATGCGTAGATACATATTAGTAATTTATTAGATAATAAGTAAAAAGTAATATGATTAATTGACGCGGATGCATTAAGAGTTGCATTATTTTCATTTTAAAACCGATTCCGGAATCAACGTTCTCAATTCTTAATAACGCGATTTCTTTGCAATCTATCTCCAATTTAAATTGTCGAAAAAAATTAGCGCATCTAATTTTTTTATTATTTTATTTCTTATTATTTCTTATTATTTCATGTTTAGAATCTTTTTCCGCATGGAGAAACAAAATAAATAAGAATGGTGAGCAAGCTTGATTATGAAGAAATAACTGTTCGAGCGTAGCATGTCGCATTTTTATTAAAAATTATTTAAATAAAGACATATAAAAGTACCGTTGAAACACCATAAATAAATTTAACCAAGTTGAAAAATGACGAAGAATCCAAGTCGGTTTTTAATTGTTCAATTTTGCAAAATCAATGTTCTCAAACTCGATAGTTCATTTATCGTAAGAAACCAGATTTACTTTTACGCAAAATTATCAGATTATGTCAATAGACCACCTTGCCCAAGACGATGCTTTAATGTATAACATTGTCGCTCTTCGAGATAAAACACGCAAACGACAAATTCGACAGCTTTCCGTTGCGTGTAGTGTAAGAGGTCGCAGTCATAAGGCGCGCGCACACACACACATACAAACGATAATTCAGTGTCAGTGGGTCAACGGAACTGGAGAAATCTTTCTCAGGGATCCGATACGTACGTGGGTCCTCGGGATCTCGTGCCTCGGGCGGCGATGGCCATACCTCCGAAAAGTATCGCTCCGCGGGACACATAATGTGCCGGTAGCTCGAGTGCCATCGAGAGAAGTTGAATCCCAATTAGACGCGCTTGTAAGAATCGTTCGATTTCTACTACGTAAATCTCTCTCTCTCTCTCTCTCTCTCTTTCTCTCTAAGAATTTTGTTCAAATAAAACATAATATGAGATATATAAATTTAATTACAGACAGTATTATAATTATGTAATTGTGTTACACTTAAGATAACTTAAAATTATCTTGCTAAAAATAAGATTAATTATATGTAAATGTATCTTAGATACGATAAAGGTGATTTAATTTCAATATTTACGAAGATAAAAGATAAAATTATATATAGTTTTATCAAGATAAATTTTTAGATAATATCTAAAAATTTGGGCAAAACAATAGAATATAAAAACAATATATTCATATTTTTATTGCTAAATCTTTATTTCTTAAGAACAAGAATTGTACAAATCATTTAATCTGACAAAAAAATATTCCACTTTCCAATTAAAAGAAAAAAGATAAAAATAAACGGAATATATAACTCACGTTGTATGACTGACAACATTCTTTGTAAGTTTTCAAATTATAATTTTAAGATAATTTTTATATTTCCATAAATGTCTGTAAATATAACTTGCAAAATATCTAATAATTTACTTGATGAATCTCTATTCTGAATTCACTTGACAAATGAGAATAAAAGGCTTTCCTAATCAATCTTTCAAACTTTATGTATGTGTGTATAAATACGTAATTATATTATTAGTATTAAATATATACATTTATATTTAATACTATTTATAATACATATAAATAATTTTATAAATTACATATCGATTGTTTAAATTAGTTTTAATTACGATACGCGTAACTGTTTAATTTAAAGCTTTTCTACCGGATGTAAAATGAAATGGATCACCGTGAATGAATGTAACAACGGTAATTCTTCGAGATGGCAAGTGCCGGAGTAACAACGATGCTCTCGAGGAAATACGCGCGAGTGAAAGTGCTAGCGGGACATTCGCTAAGAGATTATCTCGACGGCACGTTCGCGAAAACCTATGCAAAAAACAACTTGCCCATGGTGCAAAGTACAATTGCTTCTATAATGTCCGAAGGTCGTTTCTCGTAAAATCATAATGACGTTACGGCTATGTCATTTTATTTCCGAATTCTACCAGTTGCACGTCGAGAGTTACGTTCTTTCGAGCCGGAACCTAGATATGAAAATTCAAGCTAGATCTTCTGATAATCTGGCCGGGTCAAGGCTATCGTTAATTACGTTTCTTAACTCATTTACATAAATTACTATATGCGATACTAATTAAGAGATGAATATGTTAAATACTCCAAACCTCTAAATTCTTAACGCTTTCTTTCTTTTGGCTCTTCTATTACATCATATTTTTTTTTATGTGACTACATAATGATCACGTAATAAATGATAATGCGTAAAACAAAAAAGCAAGCGTCAAACGGAAAATTCTATGCATCTTCTAATTTCGCTTGTTAATAGTGCAAATGAGAAATTTTTTGGATCCCGTTTTGATGAGTTAAGAATAGGAAGATTCGATTGTATTTTGTTGAATAGTTTATATTCATTTTTGTTATTATTACTAACAAAATTATACTATAATATTAAAATATAGCCGTACGTAAGCATTGTAGGATGATTTGAAAGAGACACCTAGAATAATTTCTTGCAAAGATTCTAAAATCCCAAATTTCCAATGTGAATGACATTTTGCGGATTCCAACTTTTTGTACGTTCAGATTGAACAAATTGAAGATTGATATAGAAATAATTTTGCCAACTTTCATCAGAGAGAGAAAAAAAACAATAGCAAAGGTCAGCGCATTTCGACACTTTGATAAAAATTTCATCGGGCTGACATTGAGGATTTCGGTTTGAATACGTGATCGTTTTGCAAATCGAGACACAGGTTCGTCGGCGAATATTTCTAAACGAATTCTTTCGTCTTACAACATCGTAGACTGCCGTAACCAGTACAAGTAACATCGTCATTCTGCCTTCTCTCTCGCACACCTTCGAGTTTCTCCATTTTATTACGTTCATTTAGTCGTTGCAATAAACACTTATGAAGGACGAATTATGCGGATTAATCGTGGTGAATTTATTTCAGGATATTTTGTTAAATGGTTCAGCTGAGAGTAATGAACACTATGGATAAAGCCTAATGATAAAGGAAGAAAAGTGCATAGAACGAATCTTCTTCTCGTTTGTTGGTTCTACAGTGATACATGGATATCGATTGCAATACTATAGAACAATTATACTTTTATTAGTGAGCTTACGATAGAATACTGTACAAGCTATACAAGTACTAAAGGATTAATATAATTTATTGAAGCCGTACATTTCGATTAATAACTGCATGCAAAAGAGAGAGAAAATATCAATTATTATATTATATAATAATATTAAAAAAATTCCCTTTTGTAGTATCTGTTTAACACTCTGTACATATGATTTAACAACTTTGTTTTGCAAATTTCTTTTCTCAAAAAACTAAAAACACTGACCAGTTGTAACATTTATATCTTCACTTATATACATTTTTTTTTAAATTAAACCAGTATACAAATACCTTCGAGAGATGTTAAAGCATATATAGGTACCATTGAAGAATTGTTAGACTTGTAAAATTAATGAAAATTAATTCAGAAGTGTTGTGACCCAATGTCTATAGTAGAGAAGATGCCGCTTTATGTGTATGTACAGAGTGTTAATGGAATAATTGTACTTCTATTACTGAACTTATAATGGATTGCTACATTATGAGCTGTGCAAATTAAAGGATTAATAATCGCTGAAGCCGTAGCTTTCGATTAATAATGATGTGCCTGCAAAAGAGGGAGAAGTACGGCAACCGAGTACAATACGACAAGAGACGGACGACTTCGTAACAGAAAGCCGCTCTCCTTGATTTCATCGTCATCTCATCGTGACACTCGCGATTACATCTACCGCATTCACCGCGATAATCGCTCGGACGTGCCCGCGCAACAATGATCTAATGACTTGTGTCGCCGTGCCACAAAAGTTCGCGGCAGCCTTCTTCACCGCGATTCATCGCGTTCCTTTGTTACAAGCGCGTGATCAGCCCATAAATCCTGCTCGCTTCGCAATTGGAAAATCTCGCGTCTTATTGCACCGAACGACTAATTGCAAGCAACACAAGCATTAACCCAGTACGTTAAAAGTGCAAAATAAATTGCTAAACTTCTACGCGATGAAAAGGATGCATTTGTACAGATAGTAGAAGATAATTTATAATAGCATTAATTTGTGAATTGCAACTTTGTTTGAAAAATCTATTTATGAAATTTGTTTGCCAATGAAAAAATCACTTTTAAAACATATGTATTATAATAAAGATAATTATATAATAAATTAGAATAAATTAGAATAATAATCCACAAGTTAATAATTATTTTGAATATAATGCTCTAAAATCTCTAAATAATTATAAAATAAATCTCTACTTTGTGTATACATATATTGAGAAAAAAGTTGTTAAATTGACTAAATTTTTCAACTTGATTAAATTTTTTCAGTTTAACTCAAATGCATAAATACTTGAAGAAGTTGAAAAATTTAGTCATGTTAATAACTTCTTTTCTCAGTGAACGCGTCATACTCATGCCATGAATTATTAACATTATTGGTTAAAAAAAAAATTAGAAGAAGCACTTGACATGCTGTCAAAGCATTTTTTTAATGGAAAAATAATTACTTACGCAATTACATCTTTAAATAATAATTAGAAAATCATGTTCCTTTATTGTAATTGTTAGTTTGTTAATGAACATTTCTAATTATGCTTGCGCGTACATTTAAACGAGTTTAGCACCGTAGCTCGTACATTCTCGGATATTCGCGAGTGGTAGTTAAGTTGATTATTAAGTATCAAACGTTTGCTGAAATCTTTAACGTTTGCATACTTTTGCAATATATGTATATATACGCATTTGTGCCATTTACACGAAAACCAAGGATTTAATCCTCAGAATTTCAGAGAAAGTGGTATTTCTTTAAATACACTTTTTTCTCAATAAGGTTATAGTTTTAAATATGTAATTGTATATTTTATTTTATTTTTGCATAAACTCTCTGTGTGCATATGCGTTCTTTCACTCTTCCGTTATTTTATTATTATTATTTTAATATTTTATATTCGATATCAATGTAGCGGATCTGATAGAAACTGTTATGATTATGTTATAAAATGTTTCCAAGCACAATGGATCGGATTGAAGAATAGCTTGTTAAACCGACTTATACTTAACGGGTGCGTGCGTGTGAGTGCACGTTTGTGTGCGCTAGTGCGCTCTGCAAGAAGAGTGACCTATGATTTGCAACGGCGTTCGCCAGATAAACGGCTTTTAACCCAAATCGTGATAGGTTAGTGCAAAGGTATCATCGGAAAGTATCGCTGACCTTGCACCTGCAGCGGTATCTATATGCAGATGATGCTAATAACAGCATATCGGATATACTTATTCTCCCACTTCTATTTGCCTGGAGTTACCAAAGCATATAAAAAAATGGCACGAATAATGTAAAGTTTCAAAACTTTAAAATATTGGCTATGAAAACGAAATTCCTTTTGCTATTTTATATTTTTTGAACTTACTGCACAATATGTAAAGTGACATTATAAAAATGAATCAATCGGTTAAAGAATCAAAGATAGATTTAGAATTTTGAGGCTCTTTATAAACTTTAAACGACTTGGGAGTTTCTAAGTTGTAAAAAAATTATTAGTGTTAAAAAAAATATTGATAAATAACTTGTGCACATTAAACATTATTGAAATTTTGTGGGAACACATTTCAAAATTATTTTTGTTACAAAACTTTTACTTTGATTACCATATCTGTTTAATTAAGATTTTCAACATCTTATCTAGATGAATTTCATAGAAAGAAAATTTTCTATTCACGTTTTATTAAGCGCCTTTTAATTTGCTACCACGGATATTATATTCTTTTGCACTTCTTTTGCCTATCTTCGGCACATATTCGTATAAATGAGAATTCGAAAAAGGAAACTTTGCATGCGGCCTCTCGAAGGACAGAACTATCGCTGGGAAGGCGATTGAACATGGGCATCTGCGATTGCTCACGGTTTTCTATCTCATGAGCGGCACACAATACCTCATCCGGCAATTAATAAGACACCACGTCCGCGCGTTACGGCTGCATGCGGGAACGTCCGCGTACGAGCACGACATACAGGAGCAAGGGAGAAACTTTCGAAATTCGCGTATCGCGTGGACTTTCATCCCGAGGACGCGGATTCACGAACGATCGGCAATCACCGATCGCGATCCGATCGGATTCCGTGCGCGGAATGCGCGACAGGACCGGTAATAAAATCGCCGGTTCGCAACAATATTCATAGTGCAGAGAGCGCGCACTTTACTTTCTATAAAATGAAGACACTGTTATTGAAAAGTGAATCTCGTGCTCTCTCGCCATCGCCGGCTCTTCCTCGTGTTTAGAAAGTAGCTACTCGCTCGCGAGCGCGCGCCTCACCAGTTGATCGAGAACTTCGTAGGTGTCTGATTGCGTAAACGCAGCTTGCATCTCGACCGAGGTCTGTGAGACGAGAAGGTGATTATTACGATTGCATCTTTTGCACGTCGAATAACCGGCGCAAGAAAAGCTGCGGGCGCCGGTTGAACGTTACTGTTCTTTCTTGCGAAGTTTTCTCGCAAGAAAACCTACTAAAAACGTATGACTGTATTGGAAATTCCAATCGTGAACAATACGAACGAATAGAAATTCCAGACTCCGATCAAATAGTACGTGAATAAAAAAATTCACGTTGTCTTTAAAGATGATGTAAGGACGGCATTAAGGATAATGTTCAATTTTCTTAAAAAGATAATCATCATTTGTGAACGAAAGCAATTGCCTGTCTCTTAAATAACGTTGTCTTCCATTAGATTTAACAGATGTAAAAAAAAGATAACAAAGAAGAAGGACGTTGTTTCATTTAAACGCATTCCTGAATATTAGCGCGACAGCGTATCAATCACATCCGGCGATCGAGGTGAGAAAACGGATATTTTAAACAGCCGCGCAGTATGTGGACAATGTCCCTCACTTTCTGCATAACTTTTCTTATTACGCGAGATCTGTCCTATATCAAGACATAGACAAGATTATAATGCGCCGGAGAGAACTCATTGCCGGTAGCCTCAAAAGAGAGAGAAAGTGCATGATTCGCACGACGCTGTTTGCATAAAAACGATGATTGTTTGTATAAAAACGTACGATCACTTTACATCTATATAATCTTTTAATGATCTTAAAGTATTGCAATGATTATACCGGAAATAGTATCATTAGAAAACAAATTTATAAATATAAAATAAGAATAGAATTTAAAAATAATTTTATATAAATTTTAAAATTCAATTTGTAACTTTTAGTTCTCTGAATATATTTGTAAATATAAAAAAATTTATACCGTGATTGTAAAATGTCGGCATCTATTTCTTTTTTATTTCGACAATCGAGCAATTATTTTTTGTGCGATAATCTAACATTAAATGTTTATAATATATTATACTTTTGAATATTATTGATATATTTGAGATATTTTTTAAATATGTATAATTATATGTATATATATTTGATATATATGTATAATTTTAAGTAAAAGTCGTCAGCAAGTAGGGTTAAACAGTATAATTCATAATTTTCACGATGCTTTCTCCATCCTCTTCTAAGCAAAATATGTACAACTCACTGTTCACTTGGTACATATAACGATACTTTTGCTACCAACGGGAGAAAACATTAGCGCGCCTGTTGACAAATACATGTTTGGCATGTCTCTTCTGAATTTCAAGCTGATAGAGGAGAGGAGAACATGATTTATTTTAGCGATGTAGCAAAAGAGATTCACCGCCTGAAGTAGACCGCAAGAAATGTAACTTTGTAGCAAATAATGCTTAACGTTATTTATGCAACAAAATGTCATTACTAGTTACCACATAGAATTTTGCATGGAAATAACAGTTATGTTTACAGTCACGAGAAGAGTAACAATAATAGTGACCACACACTATCTGTAATACACACGCAATTGTCTATGATTAAATAGAATGTAATGAAGCAAAAATTTATTTAAAAGACCCAATTAATTAATTATGTAATATCATAAAATCGTTATTTTCTTTTAAGAAGAGTTTTGCAAGATTTTATACTGTTTTATGAAACTTCTTTTAGCTCGTCTTATCGTCTTAATTATTAAATCGTATTATTACATTTATACTATTATTATTTTAAAAGCGGAAGTTTTTCTTCATGAAGTTATTCTCTAAAGTAAATCATAATTGTAAGATACTATTATAAATAATCTGTCATATAAAATATTCTAAATAACAGATGCTTAAGGCAGTTAAGAGAAAGTTTGGACGAAAAATGCAGAATAATCGATATCGATCGCGAGACATTCGGTCTCTTTCAATTACTATCGGAAAAACGCGTCGTAGCACTCTTTTCTTTTCTTTTTCCAAGCATTTTGTGCCTCTTCGATGACGAAGAGAGTAATATCGCATGTTTGCTAGCGAAGCGTAAAAGCGTCGATTCTATAATTACACGGCTGAAAGATTTACTACCAGGCCATAACTTACTCGGTTTAATTATGCTCGACTTTACGGTTCGCCACATCACGACAGTTAATACAAATCAACGTTAAGTAATATTAATCAATTTGTTGTAATAGACGTGCGCATTTAAACAAAATGTTTTTAATATTTTCTTCTTTCTTTAAATATTAAAAAATTCAATGCGAATCGTGTCGTATATCTAGAAGCAGGTTCAGATCAGATTAACAGCAGCCTTGCTATACAGAGCATAAAGATACACGAGAAGATAAACTTCTATCTCCTGTTTATATGAAGTAGCTCTTTGAAATTCTCGTTGATTAATTCCTACGGCGTTGAATAATTGAAAATTTCTCACTTGATGTAAAATTATTGGTACTGCTAACCCCATTTTACGGTACTTAACGGTATAGTTGCATGACACTACAAAAAAAATATTAACGATAGTTTTTACTTGACTGCATCGAATCCCAATGATTTTCTTTTGTAGTACGCTATGTATTTATGAGTACTAGATAAAAAAAAAACATATATTGCACAAGAGAAACATGTTACTATAATTGTATCCGACGTACACGGACGAATACGTACCGCTATTAGTCTAATGTAAGCTAATTCTCTCTTATATTGCAACCACCGTGTAATTTTCAGAAATGTGTAAGTTAATCTTTGATTTACATCCAAGTACGTATTATCGGAACTATCATGACGTATACTTGGAAGTATATACAGGACTCGCGATTAGTCTGAAAAATCCTCTGTATATCATCGTGTTATTTATCTAACGCAACGCGTTTAATTCTGGAATCCGAGGATTTCTAAATACTATCTCAGAAATTCTTAATTTATGATGTTTTTATCTGAAGCGATTTGAATTTAAAGTTTTAGGACTTTCGTGTCCTTGATGGATCTTTGATAATTCCGAGATTTCTCTTAGGATCGCAGAACGTGCAAAACTATTATTTCCTTGGAATAAAATTATGCATATTTCAAAACGTTCAATTAATTAGATATCTGAATCTTTAAAATGCTAGTTTTTTCAACTCCGCATTCCAACTTAACTTGCCGTTCACTTCTTTAATCCTTATAAATTTTGAATCCTTGATATCTCAGATACTAAAAAAAATCGTAGAAATCTCGAGAGATCATTTAGTTAGAAACACATCTCTGTGCGCGAGGTAATGCGTGACGCATGAACGCGGCTGATTAATTAGAGACCTACACTACTTGGATCCTCGGGTCTACGTTCGAACGTAGTGTTCTAATCTTCATTGAATCATTTTATCGTCATAATTAGTGGGACATTCGAGACACGAAATTTCGATATTTTTAAAATTTTTGTACATTGTGAAAACTTGATAATAGCAATAAAATACCGAGAAAACAAAATTTTAATCGAAATAGTAGAAATTGTAGAAATAAATGCAAAATAAATAGAACAAGCATTCCAGTGTGAGTTACATAATAGAAACGTTAATCTCTTCGGAATAATTCGCGATGAGCAATCGAGCGTCGTTTCATCGGTAAGGCGGAAAACACAATTACGTTTATGACTTCACTGTTTTATCATAGATTAATCGGGCGAGCGATGATCGTACGTTGAACGTAAGTGGACGTAAGCGGAAGTAATCCGGGAAAAATCCTGATTGCGAGTAAAAGGCTTTCTGATTACAGTAATAAATGTAGAATAAAATGTAGAATGTTGAGCGGAGGAATCGATGAGCATTTATCGGAAGTTATGAAATAAAATTATCACTTAGTTATTTAAGCGTCCTCCATACACATGCGGGCGGCTATCTCTCACTCACTTCTTGACACACTGGCTTTTACGCGTAACGCGTTAACTGTGGCAATTTATTTAAATTTATTTCATTTACGTCATTTGTTTGTACGCTACGATTTGTTTTTATCCCTCAATTGCAGAGTTGCAAATGTTTTGAGGTCTGCCGACACGATACATCGCGAGGCACGTTCAACTGACAATGAGCAAGAATGAGTGGCGAGAGGATTATTATTTGCCGAAGTTTAACAGACTCCTTAATTCAACAAGTGCACATAATAAAGTACCGTTTAACTATTAGAAAGTTACTTTTACACGGCTTAGCGGAACACTCGGCTAACTTTGTGGCAAGCGTTAACTCATACTAATCATCTCTCACGTAAGGCCTCTATCGAAGATGAACCCTTGACTCCGCGCTCTTCCGGTGAAAGAACAATCTTCCTCATTTGTCTCACAATCGGATGGAGAAGAAATCTCGCGACGTTTATTCAGTCGTGATTTGTCAATTTATTGTGCTTAAGTGCACAGTTGGTACGAATGTGAGAAATCGGTGGTCGGGACGGCATTTTCGATGATAGTTGAATGATTGATGATTCGAGCCCTTACCTGAGCCAGCCGACTGTCACCATTTCTGTCACCCTTTCGACTCGCACGTCTATGTCTTCGCTCTTACAATCGCGTGCCTTAGACCCGCGCACGCCGCGGTCCCGCACGTTCTTCGCTGTCGCTTTCGGCGCGGCGCGGCGCGACACGAAGAAGAAGAAGAAGATATAATTCGGTGAAAATTCTCCCGATCGCTCACACAAATTACTACTTTTTCTCTCTTCTTCCCCTTTTTTCTTTGTTTCTCGCTTTCTCTCTTACTCTCTCAGATGTTACACTGACCGCGCGGATAAAATCGAGAAGAAACACGTATCTTCAACGACTCTCCGGCGAATACTGAGAGTCCCGTCACGGGCGCCGTGATAGCCTCCTCTTTGCACAACCACGCGGCGAGTGAAAGCGAGAGGTGCCGCCGCGTTGGCCACCGCTATGAGCGAGAGCGAGAATATGAGAGCGAGCGAGTGGTATCTTGGCGAGAGAAAGAGAGAGAAAGAGAGAGAGAGAGAGAGAGAGAGAGAGAGAGAGGAATTCGCGCGCTGAGCGACTCGGCGCTCGGCTCAAAATCGAGCGCGACTGAAGATACGCCGGTGTGACCGAGCGACGAAGAAGAAATGAGCGCGACGCGTCAAAGTCATGAAAAGTGAAGGCGAGACAGGGCGAGCAAAGTCGATGCGTGCTTGACAAGAAAGGCGAGAAGGAAGTTTCGGCGTCTAGGGACGAGAGAGGGTGGCTACTTATGCGCGAGCTGTACAGCAACGGTGCCGGAGATAATAGACATCTTCGGTGCTCATTATGCATGATTTATGCTCATAATAAACGCGATATAACGAGGATACTCCTTCTTACAGAAGTCTTCCTGCAATCAACCCTCAAGTACCCGTTGAATTTGTGTAACGCGGCTAACGTAACCGATTCGACCGCGATAAGTGTAGAAGTTACAATTTATGAATGCGGATGAGCAGGTGAAGACGATGCAAAGTTAGGCTGGTAAATGTAAATCCTCTACTTTCCATGTATCCTCGTAATAAAATCAAGAATGTATAAAGTAGGTACCTAACACCTGTACTTCACAAATCAGCCCCAGATATCGATGATCTCGTCCTGAATCTTAAATCTCAGAACACTCACGCGAATTCGAACTTTGTAACCTAATTCTTTCAATTCTGAAGATTTTAGGTGTTTCCTTTTATAAGGCAATTTTTCAAAGTTACAAATGCGATACCTCGTTCTCTGCTAGCACGACAAGAAGAACGATGTATCCAGACAAAACATTTATTATAAATATTCTTCGAAAATTTATTTTAAAAATATACGCAGTAAAGATTTTATAGAAATTTTTTATAAAGATTTTGCAATAATCCAAAAATTATTAAAGTATGTAAAATATATTTTAGAAATGTACATAGTAATATAACTTATTATTTATGCGCATATATATATTTAAAATATTTCAATTTTTTTTATTAATATTTTAAAAATATTTTATAAATATTTGGTATTATCTGGGTAATGCAGCACATTTTGCAAAGTACATCAAAGAAATTACAATAAATAAAAAATATTCCAATCTTTCTAAAATTCTAAAATATCTTTAATTATAATATTTTATAAGCTTATTTACACACAATTCCAGGAAAAAATTTTTCTTATATAATTATATATATATAATACATATATAATAAATGTACATATATAATACATAAAATATATATTTAATTATATATTTTTTATATGTATATATTTATATGTGGACATATTTGATATGTAATTTGTATATAATTATGAAAAGTTTTAAACTTCCTCTTTCTGCATGATTGACAAGAGCCATATCTCTTCATATTATGAAATGAGGTGTTCTAGATATAATTATATAATTCTCCTTTCATATTTTAAAAATATTTTAAAATTTATTATTGCACTGAAAATTTGTGAAGGATGATAGTCATAATTGTTCACAACGTGTATATGCGTGGTATTTCGAGCCGTGTCGTTCTAAATTATTCGACCATTGTTCCGAAATTTTTATATTGAAAATTCGTAGAAGATGAGACGATCTGAGAGAATGACGCGACGATATGACGGTGTGATGTGACGCGTCGCATCGATTGGCACGCTGCAATTCGAGGAACGACAAGGGACGAATCGCTATTGAAGATCACAAAAATTCTTAGAAATGGCAGCGAACGGAGGAATAATGAGTATGAGAAAGGCAACGCCGCAACAAACAAATAAAATGCCGTTCAAGGAAACCGATCGATGCCTGGTGCGCGCGCGATATCGGGAACATCGAACGGATATTCTGCCCCCGTAATGCTTTTCTGCTTTTACGAGTGTTGCGAAATTAGGAATGGTGACACTTCACTTTGTACATCTTGTACTTGTATAAATGACAGCATTAATAATACGTGGAAATACTAATCAGTGGAGAATTTTAATGTACTGTAAATGTGGACATTTTAACGGGAGTTAAAACAGAACAGTTAAATTTTAATGTATTGATTATTATTTATGTAAGAGTTCATTCTTTACATAATATATTTGTCTACTAAGTTATTAAAATATTCGAAGGATTAATAAATAATGAATTAATCGCGTGCCGTCTGACATAGTTTTTTAATAGCACACCGCCTCTTTATAAAAATAGTGTTTTCTTCGATGATTAAGTTTTATTTATTACTTACATATCGCTTATTAATTTGAAGTTTCTCCTTTCTCTCTCTCTCTCTCTCTCTCTCTCTTTCTCTCCGCTCCCTTCCTTCTCCTTTCCTTCCTCTTTCAATGTTTTTAGATGAGCAAGAGTTAATCTGTTCAATTAAAAATGACCGAATCATGCTCAAACGAGGACGCGGTAACTGGGATGTGCGAACGTGTCTTCAATCAAGTATACAGGTGTTACGGAGGAGCGGTGTCACGTCGTGACCTTGACCTTTGAGGAAAAAGAAGTCAGTCAAAAAGTACTCGTATAATCTTTGGTTGCCAGGAGAGATTTCTCTGTAGAAATCGAGTGTCCGATTAGTTAAAAGGTGGGAGTTGAGACTAGACAATAAATAGTAGGTAGCTAGAGAGGCAGAAATTTGGAGTCGAGACTTGAGAGTCGAGAGTTCGAAAGTTGAAGATTGAAAAATAAAGAGCTAAAGGTTAAGAGTTAGGGAACTGACGGTTGATGATTGCCGAATCGACGGTTAGAATTACGAATAACTCACTCACAGCAATATCCATCCATTTATTCGGTTATTGATGCATTTAGATGATTTTTACGTGTCGCATTTTTTTGCGCCAACAAAAGTGCGAAAACTCCGAAATAACAAATGGGAAAATGCGAACGTAGAAACACCTCGAGATAAAGACAGCTTTTTAAAACCGTGACAGCTGTATGCTCGTGACTTCCTGCACCCAGACCTTTGCACTTTAATGCATCGTGCATCGCTCATCATTCATATTTAGGGCACTTTCGCATTTACTTTGCACGTTTTGATTGAAAATATCATTTTTTTTTACGAGTACATTTACACAGTACAACTCTACGTGATATAAATAAAAATAAAATTAGATAAAAAATTGCGTTAGTAAAAAAATTAAATATTATCGCAAAACAAAATTATTATATTAATAATTATATCGTATTACGTAATATTAATTTATAATATTATTTGAGAATATTAGTGATAAGTTTAAAAATATTAGTGGAAATTTTATTACTTCGATATAGCTTTCCGTGCGCGCTAAATTGCTCTGTATTTATCGATAATTCGACGATTAGTTCCAACAACTTTTAGCTTTTTCTATCTCGTTAACATTCAAAATACTGTACTTTCGAAAATTCTTTATATCATAATGTCAAAATCATTTGAATCTTTTTTTTTATATAGAAACTAATCATATGAAATTAAAATCAAAATTAAAAAATAGAAGTTATAAAAAACAGTAGACTGAGCTACGAAGACGACAATCATGGGATCTGTAGTGAAAGTGTTATAACGAGACAGAAAGAAATCACCCATTCTCTCTCCTTTTCCTTTCAGTGACTTTCATCGAGATTCAATAAAACAACAACGATAAAAATTTGTACATTAAGCGTCAATAAATTTGCAGATAATCAATATTCCATTGCCTCGTTCGAATATTATACACATGAAAGAATAAAAGAAAAAATGGCTTATCATCGTTTAACAGAGAAAGAAGCCAAGTCTTGTACGGAGTGGAATAATTTGGAATGTCTCTGATATTTTTGATTTGCTTTTTGATTTACTTTCGATTTACTTTCAAAGCTAAACTTGTAGCTTGACATCTATAGTTGTACAACTTAATTTATTTCGCAATATTGCCTGCGTGAACAGCAATTAAATTATGAAACTGGCATATTGATGAGACAGTCGTTATAATACATATACACACGTACGAGTACGTGTGTATAAACAGAATATTATTATAATGCAAATTATATACATAATTATTAATGATTCAGGACAATATTTTGTGTTTTACTAATGCGACGAGACATCTCGCCCGATTTCACCGAGCAAATAATTGAATTTGCGAATACATTTGCAGTATGATGCGTTTCTATCTTTCCGTATCTCTTTCGGCATTGGGCAAAAAAAAAGGATATTTCGTTGATGTCACAGTGAAATTCGAGAGATCGTCTTTTCGAGGTTACCTGCATCGGAGCACGTTTCCATCCAGTGAGTTTATGTAAAACATTCCATGTAGTATGTATGTCACGCGGAATAGTTTACAAGTTTTTGTGTGAATCAATAGATATTAATCGATTCAATTCACTTTCTACCAAAACTGAAAATTTTGAAATAAACAAAATTTCACAGATATTTGAAAAAAAAAACGTATCTGGAAATATTTATGTGTATTCAAACAAATTGTTTCGGCTACATTTTTTTTCAAATATCTGTGAAGTTTCTTGACACACAAAACCAAAAAAACGCTATCGTATTTTTTAATACGCTTGTAAATGCTTTCAGTGTGAAATTGAAACAAATTAGCGTGGAGTTTAATTTGGTAAGTTATGCTGCCGTAAAACAATATTTGTGCAACATACCATTCGCTCGTTCACACGAAAAAAAAAAGGAAAAGTTTAACGAAACACTTAACGTTTACAAGCACTAATAAATTGTATATATTTTTTTATACGCTGAAAAAAAGTTAAATTGACAAAATTTTTTAACTTGATTAAATTTTTTCAATTCAAGTATTTATATCTTATTTAATTTAAATACATAAAACATTTGAATTTTAATTTAAACATTTATATATTTAATTTAAATACATAACTTGAATTGAAGAAATTAAATCAAGTTGAAACATTTAGTCAAGTTATATATATATAAATTATTTGTTGTTCACTAAATGTTAAGCTTCGTTAAACACTTTTCCTTTTATTTCGTGCGCGCGGGCGAATGCTGTATTACACAAATCTCGCTCTGCTGTAATATAACTTGCCAAATTAAACTCCGTATTGCTAATTCCTTTCAATTCCATACCGAAGGCGGTTACAAACAAGGCGTGTCATAAGCGGTACGATTGCATTTTTCCAGTTTCATGTCAAGAAACTCTAGGAAACTACACGCATTAAATCTATTTAAAAACTGTATCGCGTACAATCAAGTGCTACATTAGTATCTATTTTAATGTATGTAACAAATTACATACATTTTAAAATAAAATATTTTGCACACAGGTCTATATTATTTTTCTTTTACGAAAATAATAGCATCATAAAAATATCTCTTAAATAATAATCATAAAAATATCTCTTAAATAAAAATAAAAAAAGAAACTGTGTTTATTAAAAAAAAATTTGCTGGTAACGAAAGTGTTACAATGATACATAATATATTTTCATAAAATAAAGGATATAATTTTAAGTAAGAGCTACTATAAAAGAATATTTGACACGCAATCCTAAACACATTTGTAACGGCGTCAAAGAATTGCCTTAAACAAAATTAAAAATCGTATCTATGACAGTCGTCTTTTACCTGCCGTAACTTATGCATATATCACTATATTGTGTAGACCCGCACTAGCAACGACAGCGACGGCGAGAGTGACTACGGGCATTACTCAATGACTAACGATCCACATGTGACTAGCATGTGTAATCGCGCGATGTCCCACGCGATCTCTTGTAACGAGTTGTATAGTATACCCGCGATCCTCGCCTCTGCTATCAATGATTCGAGGCGTCCGCAAGTCAGGAGGCACCCTCGTTAGCGGCGTCGCGATTCTAACGATTGCCGTTATTATTATTATTATTATCATCATCATCATCATCATCATCATCATCATCATCACCTTAGTCCGCAAGTCGAGCGAAAGTTTCGAACTAAATTGTTCGAACCGTAAGCATAATTTTCCTTCAAATGTACGTACTACACTTCCTGGTTCCGCGCTTCTTTGATTAATTGTCGCAAATTTGCCATGTAAGAGAAAATTAATTGCAATGCGTTTTCTACGTTTTCTAATTAGCTTAGAGCCGCTCGATGTAACATTCGTGACGAGCGATGCGTTCTGTATCTTTTTACCGTTGTTCGATCGACATGTTTTGCACATCGTATCTAATCATTTTATTATTAGCCTTCTTTACTTTAATGACATAGAATTATTTTGTCTCATATAATTGATCCGTCGATTCCCGTACTTTCGGCTTAGAACGAAATCACATTTTTCAGTACAGATTACTCGATAACATCTACATGAGGCGTGTCACGAGACTACTAGAAACCGGCTTTATCAACTATGTCACACGAGCGACAATTCACTAGTCTCTCGTGTCCAATTTACTTTCATCGACAGTGAACAGAAACTCTGGGAAAGTGCGCATATGCGCTGAATTAACCTTACGTACTATTGCATGGTAATAATTATAATTATGTATCACCGTACAGCATCGCGTCGAGTCTCTGCGATCGCGCAAGTCTCTAACAATACAATAAATTAACGCTGTAATAATTAATGACCCTTCTAAATTTAACGAGGAATGGAATCTCCCCCTGACTGATCTTGTACGTATGATAAATTCCACTAGACGGTGCCGAATGAAAAAAAAAAGGACGATTGCAGAAGAAGGTCGTTTCTAAAAATATATCAATAAGATAATAGATCTTTCGAGGCGAAATCATATGCGAGAGATATGTGGAAGATATTTTAGCATACTTGATGTCCATTCGCGCGCAGTGAGAGGATGTCGGGCGTTGAAGATCGGGAAAAGTTTAGTCGTCGCGACGACGCCGGTAAACCAGATTGCCGGCGAACGCGGGAGGTCAATATCTCTTCTCTTGGGGGAATTCAATTCCAAGTTAGTCAAGGACTGACGACTTCGTACGGCAAGGACACGCGCCTTATTTTTCCGATCTCGCCAAAATCTCTCCTATTAAATTTCGCGCGATTTTTTTATCGAGCGCACATAAACGCGTATCGAAAAGGGCACGGGCCGCTTACGAAATTTCTTCGTAGACGGAATTCCTTCATTTAACCGACTAAATAATAATGGAATTCAGCGAAAGAGCTGAAAGAATAACTTTTTTATATATATTTTTTTATATTCGATGTGGCTTAAGGCTCCAAAAATGTCTGTCGTTACAATTCTGATGAAGACATCAGAAAAGTTGTAAAAAATGGTTATTTTAATATAGTTATCATACTATAATATAAATTATAGTACGGCAATTTTTTTTATCTTTTTCAATTGCCAATCATGAAAAGAATACAAATCGTTCCAATTTCATAAATCTCATCTCATAGATATTTATTAAAATATTTAATATTTTTATAAATTTATATTACTTAACCTCTAATATCAAAATTTAATAATTTAATTTTAATTCTACCAACTTAATTTAGATTTGACATAATGTCATAAAAAAAGTCTGTGTACAATCCTTTCGTTTAATTTCTCAACATAACAGATAACGGGGCAGATGCAAAAGCACCTCAGGAATTTAGGAACCGATGAAGAGACAAACGAGCCGTACACTGACCCGCTTTCCGCTGCAGACATCCTTGTTTCGTAATACTGATGTTCTCTCAATACCGGCTAAAGTTCGAGTCACACTATCCGTACAACCGCTATTAGAGAACATATTGACAGCCGATAGACAAGGGAAACAAATATTTACAGTAACTATACTGTTTATATTAAAATATTTATTGCCACTGATGTGAATCGATATCAATAATCAACGGCTAATTTTGTCAGAAACAATCATCTGATAGTAGGTATCAGTACATGGATACATAGAGAAACACAGAGAACATGTTGTAAAACGAACACAACTTGGTTTTTTACTGCCATCGCAAAGTGAGCATTTAACTCCACCGTCAACCTAATCTCAAGGCAGAAGATGCGGCTGCAAAATTGTATGGAAAAATTACATTTTTCTTTATATTCTTTTCTTCATCGCTGTGTCATCATAGTCCAATTATCCTTTTTAATTTTTCTTTTCATGATTGTTTGCATTACACAATCGGTGCATTTTTTTTTTTTTTTTAATAAGGGTTGTCTGTACTGTTTCCATTTGTAATTTGCACAAGTTTTTTGCTTTTAATTATTTTTAACTCTAACACAATTATAATTTTTTAAAACAACACAATCAAATGTATTCATTCCTGCAGCAATGAAAAGAAAGATTTATACAAATTAATTCAATATTTTTTAAGAAAAAGAAAAAGATAAAAAAAACATGATTCTACAAGAGAACGTTTTAATCATCTGCTTCTAATTCAGATTGCGAGAGGACTACATTTGTTCGATCTTTTTCTTTAGACGCTTAGACGTATCCAAACGTGATTTTAGAATATATAACAGGAAACAATCCACTTTGATTTATTAAAAACAAATATATATTTTGGAAATTGGCATCGCCATCCCCTTTAAGCGAAGAGACGCGTCTTCTGCCAGGCGCGGGTATTAGTCAACGTTGCTTCTCATGATGGTATTAGGCTCATCAGATATACATCGGCGACGTAGCATCAACAGGGAGCATCTCTTGCGCAAGAGATGCAAGCGCGGGAGATGCACGGCTGCAAAAGAGAAGAGACGAGAGAGACCGGCGTTCTTGTCATTCCGTAGGATCGGTCGGTTAATGATTATCGAGATACGCTTCGTAATGCACCGGGCGCCTCGTGCTGCATGCATTGCTACATGCCCCGCGCCACATAGAATGAAAGGATAAAGAGAGTTAATTCGCATATTCCCGCCGCACGCTCGTTATCGCCTCCACTTCTCATCCTTCGCGCTTCCTCGCGTCCCCGCGCTTATCCTCTGACCTTTTCATTATTTTCTTTCCATTTTTCATATCTCGTCGCATTCTGCAGTTCAATGGGTGTTTCCTTTTCTTACTCTCAACGCGCAATTTCCTATCTTTTTTATCAAATTCTATGAAGCGGATGCAAAGTACGTAATGCCAAGCAGATGCTGGATAATGGTGCATCCGTCCAATTTTGTCAGCCGAGTCGCAATAGCTTTCTGATGTGCATCCGTTTAGCAGCCTTGCCTAGGAAAATGATTGTAATTCGATGCAGCAAGGCGCATTACCCGCAAATTGTGATGCCATATATAAAAAGCATAATATGAAGCATCCTTATGTGAAGCACCCTTTCGTTTGCTTCTTATTGTTTACAGTAAAATTGAGCCTTGAAGATTTTATAAAAAGAAATTGGCAATGTTGACGATTAAATGCATGAAAAAAGATGCTAAAGATACTTTGTTATTAGGTGGCTCATGAAGGATCGAAAAATATTTTCTTACATTTAGTATTTCAGTATCTCGCTTATTAATGAGAAAAAACAAGATATTCTTGAAAGTTTACTTTCATGTATTAATATAAATCTGACATTTAAAGTAAGTTATCCAAGTGTCGCTGCTTGGATTAATTCCCAAGAAAAGATATTTAATTTTTTCTTAATAAAGAAACATTGAGAATGATCCAAAAGTCACAATGTTTAATGAACGTTTAATGAACACTTATCTTATAATCGAGTGAGAAATACGATAGCACATATGAAGTGTTTAACGTAATGCAATGAACATTTCTCTCGTCACGTCATTGAACAAATTTCTTTAGGAAAAATCATGGCCTCCCTGCCGTATATGCCAAATACAAATTTTATTTAAATTCTCGAGGTTTTAATATCCTTGAAGATTCAAGGGTATCAGCGGTTTACATTACACCAAGCGCAGAAGAAGTTAGTCATAAAATGACCTTCTGATTTTTACTGCAAATTAAGATAATTTGTCGATGTTGCACATTTATAAGAAAGAAATATATAATACAAATATTGAACGTTTTATTAAATGACGCTGAACTGCAATTTAATGTAACACTGAATTTTTTTATTGAATAATTATATCAATTTCACATAATATTCAAGTCTTTAATTTTTAATTTGTGTTATAAAAATTAGGTATTTAGTAATATTTTTTAGTAATAAAAAAATAATTTGATAAATGTAGGTAAGTTTATACATATAGTATGTTCTATTATAAAAAAAAAGATATTTAAAATGATTAAATAAAATTAATGTTATAGAATTAAAATATATATAAAAGAGTTAACAATTAAACAATTAAATAACGCATTTATATACGCACATATGTATCATTTTATATTTTGCAAAAATTCCTACATGAGAAATTTTAGAAAAAGCACTTATAGCATAAATTTCATATTTTAGTAAGTTTATCATCATTTATTGTAAGATAACACTCAGACATTGATTATCGAAAGATTATAACCAAATATCGTATCCTATTTTGCATAGGAGCAAAATGCTCGTATGCAAAAAAGTTTCTTTGCGTCCTTGCAGTTTAACATAATAGGATTTAAGTCGCCGTGTGCTTCCCGAACAAATAAAATTTTACATACTGTCTAGGCGCACAAATCAGATAATATTATAACGCCAACAACCTTGACAGTCACGTCATACGTGATCGCAAGCGAATACGAAGAGGCACTTGTAGGTTCCAGTTCTGAATAATGTGTCAAATATATAGCGATGACTCACTATTCGGAGCCATTTCGAAACTTCGAATAATATTGGGCGATTCCATCGACGTAACGATTATCCTTCACATTCTAAAAAAAGAATCCGGATGTCCTTTTCTCGGTATAGTTACGCGAAATTCTCACAAGGGACACATCCGTGATTTAAAAAGAGTCATAAAAGGCAATTCGCAAAACAAAATGAAAATTTGCAAATTCTATTTGTTGTCTCGCAAGACAGATTCCATCCGCAAGACGGATTCTTCCTCCTCCTCCTCCTCCTCGAATATCTAAATTTTAAATAGGCATCGCAAGAGATTTATTGCGGTGCTATAAAAATTATAAGACTAATTCCGGATTTCGAAGAATGAGTATTCAGCTTCTCGGAATTCCTTTCAGTCTATTTTAATCCGTCTATTTTTCAAAAGGACGGTGACTGTACTGTAAGACCTCATGCACTTAAATGCAAAGTCCGCTATTGAATTCGAAGAAATGGAAGATTTATTTTTCAAAAACATTAACATATTGGATGCACCGGTGTTCTTTCGAACGTTTTCCCTAGCAGAAAAGATTCTACAAAATTTTACATCAAAGTGTTCCAATTTTAAATTTTTATATTTTTTCAATGCGTTGTTTCTGTGATCTTTATGAATTTCTCGGTAAAATTACGTGAAACAATAACGAACTACAACATTCTACACATTTCTGAGTAGTTTACTCTGGTGAAATAAATTTCTATGAATAAGTACAAAATTCTAATAAAGACAGAAATTTGAAAAAAATTATTAATTTTTTTTGTAGAAATATTTATTTTTCTATTATGCATTTAATTACTAAAATTAACAAAAGTGTTCCAATTTTATCTTTTTTTTTGTAGAATTTTTGTAGTATTTTTCTTATATTTGTGTAAAATTTTGTAGAATTTTTTTCCGCCAGGGTCGGGATTTTTTGTGTCACATCGACATTATCCCCTAATCATTGTTCGTCCGCCGGTAATTTGAGGAAAGATCGAGCACTTCTCGGTCCGCAAATGTAAACTGGCAAGAATGTGTGGGGGCAAAAGTCGCCTTAATGTCAGGATATAACTAATATTTATCGGTGCACGAACGGAATATTCGTCATGATTTGAACCCACGTCTGACCTGACGTTACCTCATGCATCACAGTATGGATGAAATCTTCTTTACGGCGAACATCGCCATCAAAAACTTTTGCTATTATTCAATAATCTTGCTCAATTTTTCGAAATTTCAAGAATACAAAATTTGCAAAACTTTTGTCGTGTTCGATAGCTGAGAGTAATTTCTTAATTATTATGTAGGTGTAGAACACGCGGAGAAAAATATAAAGTATTATAATTCTAGCATATGTATATGCTAGAATTCTACTAAATTTTATGGCATTGGCAAGTCCATATAAGGATAGACGCCTACTTAAATAAAATTTTTTTTATTTTTCTGGTAAATGGGCGATTTTCGTACCATACTATAAGATTCTTTTTACATTTCACAAAGTAAATTTTGCGCTATTGTTTTTAAGAAATGTCTATCTAATTTACCATACATATCAATAAAATTTATTTTATTAACAAGTATTTTTTGTCATTAGCGCTAACAAAATTTACTTTATTGCGAAGTAAAAAATACAAGTGTATAAAATTGTTTGTGATTAGAGTCTTGAGAATCATATGATTTATTTTATTGTAAGGTAATAATCACTTAAATGGATTTACTATAATTGTAATATTCTTTTTTCCTTACACAATACATTTAACTTTCTTTGTTTCAAGCAAGTAAAATTTGTCATAAGTTCGACAAAAATAGTTAAAATATTTTTAATATCTTCGCATAAAAAAAAATTATCCTTTTTTTCGTGCACATTTCACGATTTTCTCGTTCATGAACAATAATATTTGCATGTTTAATGTTAATTATCTAATAAATTTATTATTTAATTCTTTTCGAGGAAACACAAGATAAAACTTGCCATGTCCAATTTAATTTACTACTAAGTAGTGAACAGACTCAGATATCATAAGTATATTTCTCTCTTGTGGAAGTCAAAGATATTTATTAAAAAACGTAAATTTATATAGTCATACAATATTATATGAAAACATTAAGATTATTAGAATAAATTGAAATTGATAAAAATGTGATTACATAATAAATATCATTATATTCAATTATGTAACAAAAGTATTACACGATTATAATACTGTGCGTAATTATATAATGCAAAAATACCTCGGAACCTTTTATGTTATCCTGCGGGCGCGCGTGTGTGAAATTACACTTAATTTTTATATTTATCTATGTATATTTTTATAAAATTTATGTACATTTTTATTATTTCTTCAGTATTATTATTATTATTTGTGTGTCATTATCTTTACATCAATATTGTTTATTACACAAATATAAATCATAAATTTTTAAATGATAATTGATCTTTTATTATTTTTCTCGTTTCTAACAAAAATGCTTTCTTCACACAAAGGTAATTTTTTTTTTTTTACGTGTATCATCTTATGCGGTTACTATCTTTCAAGCGGAAATCAGCTCTTATTGCAAGTTGATCTTTTACACGTGTCGAACTTATTACTGTACAAACTAAACTTCCGAACCAAATTCGTTTGCTTCGCGCAAACTTGTCGTAGAAATGTCAAACAGCCGCACCATGCGGCTCCCCGTTTACTTGCCCGCGTACGAGTTCTCTATAAATATATGCGTTCCGTCATTGTAAGAGAAAGTATCGTTGCGACAACGATACAGAGAGAGAGAGAGAGAGAGAGAGAGAGAGGGAGAGAGGTCGTGGAATAGTTTTTACGTGCGCTATCTCGTCTTCAATTCCGAAATCGTTCCTGTGACACTCGCGAGGCCGCAGTTGCATCGTACATCAAGTCGCGCAGAAGAAGCGCATGCACAACCAGTTGTAAATTATATCCCGAGAATCTTATCAACCAAGGATGTAACAGTTCTCTGAGAACGTAGAGACGTCAGACAACTGCTTTTTGAAATTTGAAAAAATAAATATTAAACGCTTCTCATATAAAATTATCAAATTTGGACGAAGTACGTTCTTGAGTTTATGATTATTTTTATCTTATATAAATTACATTGAAAAGAAAGTTATTGAATTGACTAAATTTTTCAACTCAATTAAATTTTTTCTGTTCAAGTTATTTTTGTAGTTAAATATATATAATACTTGAATTTTAGTTTAAGCATTTATATATTTAATTCAACTATATACATATTTAATTTAAATACGTAAATGTTTGAATTGAAGAAATTTAAGCTGAAAAATTTAGTCAACAAAAGTTAACAACTTTTTTTTCTCAGTGAACAAACCTAGATATTTCATGTCCCGAACGATTTCTATTTATGGAAATTTCTCGAAATTTTAAAGGCAATTAAATTGTACTACATTTTATTTCTTTTTTTTTTTCAAAGTAAAGTATAGACATTTAGTTTAGAAACTTGAAAGTATGTTTATTTGATTTTTAAATATTTTTTGCGCCACTTTAAATAGGTGAAAAAGTAATCGGACTTGAGATATCCGTTCTTGTAGGAACAAGATGCCGTTTTTCCCATCTTATTTGTATTGTAAGGGTTAATATAGCGTCATCACATTACTTAGTAACAATTTCTTTCATTTTTATCGTCACGATAATGCTCACATGTTGCATAAACGACTACAAATTATCGTGCATAAAATTTTTATCTTTAGAATTACGTTCCCTTGGCTCGTCCGCGCGATTGCGTCGCGATTCAACGAAAAGCGCGACAATTAGATTCGAAGGATACGCGAGTGCTGATGATAACGAGTCCTACGAATCGCATGAATGGACATTAACAAGTGTCGTTATTAGCTTTTACTGAACGGGCGTTACAGTCACGTCAGGTGGGTAAAACCGCGCGCTTATACGATTCTCGCGATGGCATATCACGGCGACAAGCGCTCTCTCATGCAAATGAGTGAGTATCTCCCGATACATTGTCAGCGGTGAATGCCGGATGAATTAATGATCTCGTTGTATCTTATTCTAATTAACTGTATGATGCGCGCACATGCATGTTCCTGGTACACGGCCGACGCGATCTTAGCCGGCATTTTGCCGGTATTTTCATAATTAATTATGCAGGCAAGGTGGCGCGGCGTCTCACGTGTTCCGCTCGCGGAACCGGATCTAAGCTGTGCCACCTCGGCCGAAAGACATGGCAACGCTTACCAGAAGTTAATCATTACTATTTTTGCTTTTCCGTAAGAGCGATCACGCGTTTTCCTTACGTTTATTCTGATTAACCCTTTGTACGCACGATGGGATCGTGGCATGTCCGGGCGAATTTCTTTTCTTTGGAAAACTAAGAGTACTTTGAAATCTGTTACAACATTTATATACAATTTGTTCTTTGATAATAATTTTTTTAAATGAACCAAATACTTTCTACACAGAAAAAAATGCTGTTGAATCAACAGTATTAAATTGGAAATATCTTGTTAATTTAATAACAGTATTAATGAAACAAAAAAATTAAAAGTAAAAACAACTAATATAAATGAATAAATAAAATTTAGATGAATTAACTACTTATTTTTGTGACAGCCCATGATTCGATGTTTGATTGAATTAAATTATGTTTTAATTCGTATTACATTTTTTTTCTATGTAGAGATGTTAAATGTGTGAGTTATTAAAGAATTTTGTTATATTTGTAAAAGTAATAAAAAATAAACCCAAACACGCGAACAGTCGTGTATAGAGAAACAACGTATGTACAAAATGTTAAAATGTTCATGCTTTTAAATTTTTAATTTTCTTTACAATCAGTTTTAATTAATTTAATTTTAAATTTGTTTCTTATTTTAAACTTTACTTCAATAGGCTTTAGTATTTTTTAAAAATTGTGTTAAATAAAAATTAGAATAAGTTAATCAATGAACATATAATGGCATTATTAAAAATATAATTTAATATTTAAATTTTTTGCGAGAATGAAAATTTAGAGATAAAAATGAAAATATAAGTTTGGGAATTTGTCATTTATAATTTTATTATCTGTTTATATCGAGTCATGTATTTCAACAGAAATCTATAGAGAAAAGAAATATAACTTTGTTAAAAAACCGGTCGACGTCGAGCGTAACTGTTCGCGGATCGCGCATCTGCATAGATCTCGGATAAAGCGGAGCCAGTAATACATATACGGTTAAAGCACACGTTCCATTCGGCTACGATCACGCGACAAATTGTGCAATCCTCTTCCTAGCTCGCGCGAAGGATCGTACATATCGCCGCGGTGGCATACATCCGTCGTTCGAATGTCGTCAACGACAAAACGGCGACGGTCATCCCGTTATCTAACGGCGTTGCGGGAAATCTTACGCGATAGGATGTGATGCGACGGCGTTACGTCATCCGTGGAATTAAGATCCGATATATTATGTAAAAATGCAGGCACCTTTGCGCGTGTAACGCGATCCGCTGAATTAATTGAAAAGCACCCGCGCGTATGCGTGCGTACACAAATCGGAACTACGGTAACGCCGTTTCGTAACTGCAAATAAATAACGAGTAAATAACGAGTATGGGTTGTTTACGTTACGTCACGAGATTCTTGACAGGAAACTTCGTCTAGTGTAAAATTCTAATTTTAATTGAACTTTACGTGCATACAGACGAGATAAATAGATGCAGAATTTAGAAAGCATCAGTTTCCAAAAAAAAACAAAAAAAAAACGGTAAGGGATAAAATCACCCCTTGTTTAATAAGAAATAAAAGTCGTTAAATTTTTTATTTTGATTAAACTTCTTCAGTTCAAATGTTTATATATTTAATTTAAATATATATAATACTAGAACCTCAGTTAATAATGGAAACTTATTAACTTAATTAAATTTTTCAAATTGATTAAATTTCTTTTAAGTATTTCTATTTTTAACTTAAACATATAAAATTTTCTTAAACTTCAAATAATATAAACATATACATACTTGAATATATAAATATTTGAAGAAATTTAATTAAGTTAAAGAATTTTATCAGCACGTTTTTTTTCAATGTAGAGCAATTTTTGGCTTCTATCTTCTATTTTGAAAACTAAATTTATATTCATTGTTTTTAAAAGATATTTTAATTTTAATTGCAATTTTATTTAGATTTATTAAAGCCAGAATATTAGACTTACTTCTCCTTCAATGTTGCACCGCAAATCCAACTGTATAATTTTCACACACTTAAGTGTGTGAAATCGTGTAGTCACTTTTTACACATTTGTACGCGTGTAATTTTTGTACTTGTTACTTGTTAGACGTGTGTCAATAATAAATTACACGTCTAAGCGTGTAGCAAGCTTCAAGGTTGCACGATTTTACACACGAAAATGCACATTTGCACTGAAAAGAAAATTATGAACCTGACTGAATTTTTCAGCTTGATTAAATTTCTTCAATTCAAAGATTTACGTATTTAAATTAAATATGTATATAGTTAAGTTAAATATATAAATGCTTATATTGAAGTTCAAGTATTTTATGTATTTAATTACAAAAATACTTGAACTGAAAAAATTTAATCCAGTTGAAAAATTCAGTCAAGTTAACTTTTTTCTCTCAATGTTGATTTGCAGTGCAACGTTACATGTCACAGAATTAATATTTATCGCGTCCTATCTTTCATGCCGATTCGCTTTTCACTTTCCTTCGATGGATATCGCGGAGCCGAGAGGTAAGGCGACGGCGAATAACGATTGATAATAATTAACGGTTGACGGTTTTCGCCGCGTCGTCGTCGCCGGAGCGTTAACCCGCGAAGCGAGGTGGCCTCGTCACAGTATTTCGCCGGGAGAAGGAAAAAAAGGGACACAGTGCCACGTCGCGGAGTTCCGTGTCCTTGCGGTGGATCGCAAGGCTCGGCGTCGATTATTACCATGATTTTCAGAATGCACTCCGCTTGCCGCAATCCGCTTGCAAAATCGCCATGTTACGCCAGTACTTGAAGCGTATATGCACAACAATAAGACTGCTAAAGGTCTTCGCGCGCGACCGCGAAAGCCGGCGGCCGATCATTCGATTACTAAAATGGGATACTTCGCAGTTCAGTTGGCGCATAAAGAGTGCGTAAAAAGAAGTAATAATTTCCCTTCAGCCTGTTGCTGGCCTGTTGCGCTTTCGTCTCCGGAGACTGTTTGAAAAATGATGATATTATCTTGAAACGATTTAGGAAGGTTTCGGCATTTCTGAAATTTTCATTACTTTATATATAATATATCATTCAAATTTAATTTCGAAAATCGATTCGAGAATTGATCCTACAGTCGATTCTCGAACTGTCGACCGCTATCGATTGTGCGCTGAGAGGTGCATGGTTATGTCAGAGAGGAACCTAAGAGCGGCCACGGCGGCCTTTTTCCTATAACGCTTCGAAACTCCCGTACACTAGTGACGCACATCTATTCTGGTCAGAATGGGAACTACGTGTCACATCCATTTTGCAACCCGCCGTTAAAAACAGTGTGGATGTTAGCACGGACAACAACCCACATCCATCTCTCGAGAAATGGATGTGGGTTGTTGTCCGTGCTAACATCATTTTGCTGCAAATAAAATCTGACGCGTATCGCATATGTTGCATCCAGAACAGGGGTCGATAATGTGCACAAATGATTAATTACGTCTACTTTCGCGTAATTTTTTATTTATTATAGTCTGAATTATTTACATTAACATTGATATTAATACATATCAATACGTTTATGCCCATATTTTGCACAATCATATTTTTACTTAAAAAAGATGTTTAATAGTAACAGAGAGAATTTGGTTCTTTAATAAAGAAACATTCATTTTACGCAGTACTTAAAAAATAATTGTAATTAACATCGCATCATATGATGAAGAAGAAATAAATGTCTTTCCACGAATAAATATACCATTTTTTTATTTTTACATAATTCTTTATTATTTAAATGTCTTCAAATTATGCTTTTGAAAAAATTAGCTTTTTTAATTTTTTAAAATCTTGACGCAACTCTCTCTCTCTCTCTCTTTCTCACTCTTTCTTCTCTTTCTCTTTTTCTCTTTTAATGTGATTGTCCTTTAATTGTTTAGGCTTTCAGTTAGAGAGAGAAAGCATCGCGATGATAGACATGGAGCAAGCGGCGATGTTATCTCTATGGATACCCTCCTCTTCACTCCCCTCTCGACCAATCACGTTTTCCGTGCTACGTTTAGGCCGTAAAATTCAGAAAGAGGATTTCGGACGATTTCTGCGCAGGGACGTAGAGAGACTAGAAAGCGCCCACTCTTTTTTTATTATGTTACAATGGCATATACATGCATACGCATGATTTACAAATGATAATACGCGCGATTAATATGGCACAATAATTAATAATAATAATAATAATAATAATAATAATAATAATAATAATAATAATAATAATAATAATAATGTAATAAAAATCAATGAAATATATGGATACTTGAGTATTAGTTTTATTCTCTAACTTACAAACGTGAAGATTATTGATCTGATTTTAATACAACCTTTCAACAGTTTTTACGAAATATCACGTAAAGATTAATCAAAACTTTACAAAAAAAAATTAATTAAGAATTATATAATAATATACGATATAAGGTATTAAAGTGTTAATCAGTAAAGTAACGGATTTTAATCAAATTCTTCTCGATATTAATCGATGGCAATTGTGGAAATGATGGAAATGGGATGGAAATCGGATGGAAATATTGGAACGAATGCAATGATGTTAATGGAATGGCAATACGTGGGGACCGGGGGAGAGTCCATTGTCGACGTGACATGGGCCTCCCCCGAGGCCCTAAACAGGGTCCAGGGATGGACAGTGGAGACCGGCTCCCTCGGAGAGACGTCTGATCATAGACTTATCTCCATGGAGCTGGTCTCCCCCCCCACGGAGGTGCAAGAGCAACGCCGCCGCACCCGGGATAGGAATCGATGGGTTCTGAGGAAACTCGACCTAGAAGCCCTCGAGGTCAGCCTCCTCGCCTCCACTTGGCCGGAGGGAGGAGCTGACCTCGGAGCCGAGGAGGAGGCGGAGCGCCTCTGTGAGATTATGTCGCGTGCCTGCGACGCCTCCATGCCCCGCAGCAGACCTATGGCGCGCCGCGCCGCCTACTGGTGGTCCGCGGAGCTCGCCGAACTAAGGCGAGCTACCGTGGCCGCCAGGCGGGCGCACACGCGCGCCAAGCGACGGGGCATGAAGGAAGCGTTGACAAACGCCACGGCGGTCCTCAGGGATGCCAGAAAGGCCCTGAGGACCGCCATAGCTCGGGCGAAGGCCGCGGCCTGGGAGGATATGATCTCCGAGCTGGATCACGACCCATGGGGCAGGCCATACTGTATAGTGATGAAAAGGCTTCGCCCATGGGCGCCTCCAGTCTCGGAGACGCTGGACCCCCAGTTCCTCCAAAGGGTGGTGAACACACTGTTCCCCACCCGGGGGAGGGATATCCCGGAAAAGTCCGGCCCTCCCCCAGGATGGTCGGAGGAACTGGAGGTGTCCAGGCACGAAATGGTCGCGGCCTTCGCCCGAATAACTGGCAAAAAAGCGAAGGCGCCCGGGCCGGATGGCATCTATGCCAAAATCTGGGCCCGGGCATCGCCTATCGTAGGGGAGGCACTTCGTGTCACGTACACGAAGTGCCTCCGGGAAGGTACCTTCCCCAGGAGGTGGAAGAGGGCCCGGCTTGTCCTCCTTAAAAAGGAGGGCAAGCCCGCGGAGAGTCCCTCCGCGTACAGGCCCCTCTGTATGCTGGATGATGCGGGTAAGATCTTCGAGCGAATAATCGCTAACCGCATCATCCGGCATATGGCCCGGAATGGTCCTGAACTGTCCCCGAAACAATACGGGTTCCGAGAGGCGCGATCGACAATTGACGCGATACGTCAGGTTCGGTCCCTCTCGGAATCCCTAACGGGGGACGGGATGGTGGCGTTGGCGATATCCCTGGATATCGCCAACGCCTTTAATAGTCTCCCCTGGGGCGAGGTGGTGGCGGCGCTGAGTGAGTACTTTCGTCTGACGCCCTACCTCGTCGCCATCGTTCAGGACTATTTCCGGGATAGGGAGCTGGAGTTCCGCGACAAAGACGGACTCCAGCAGCGGAGGGACGTGTCATGTGGCGTTCCACAGGGGTCCGTGTTGGGCCCCCTGCTATGGAACGCCGCATACGACAAAGTGCTCCGCACGGCCCTCCCCCCCGCTGCTACGTCGTCGGCTACGCTGACGACACGTTCATAGTGGCGGGGGGGACCTCCTGGGGAGGAGCAGTCGCCAACGGCGACTGGGCAGTGGCCTGTGTCGTCGGTGCCATAAAAGGCCTGGGCCTGAGGGTGGCCCCGGAGAAGACAGAAGCCATATTCTTTCACGATGGCTCCTCCGGGGTACCGCCCCAGGCCTTCGTCCTGGTGGACAACACCCGTGTTCAGGTGGGTGCAACCCTGAAGTACCTTGGGTTGCACCTGGACGGTCGCTGGGCCTTCGCTGATCACTTTGACCAGCTGGCCCAGCGGTTGGGCAGGAGATTGAACGCCCTCAATGGGTTGATGCCCAACCTCCGGGGTCCGAGGGTGGGTGCTAGACGCGCGTACGCCCTCGCGATCATGTCCGGGGCCCTGTACGGAGCCCCGGTGTGGTTCCGCGAGGCGCTGGCCAGCCGCCGCATCAAGAAGGTGTTGCACGATGTGCAGCGGCGGCTGGCGCGAAGGATAACGCGCGCGTTTCGCACCGCTCCCAACGCGGCAATCATGGCCCTGGCGGGGCTCCCCCCGGCGGAGTACACGGCCGATGCCCTGGCGTGGACCTACGCCAGGACAAAAGCCATCCGCCTTGAGGGGGGGGTAGTCACCCCCAGGGCCGCCGCGTTGCTACGGGAGAGGGCCCGTCGGCGGGTGATGAGGTCATGGAAGAGGAACCTCATCGACAACCCGCCGGCGGCCGGATCTCGGATCTTGGAGGCCGTCCTACCACACCTGGACGAGTGGGTGGGCCGCCCGTTTGGCGGCTTGTCCTACAGGATGACACAGGTGCTCACCGGGCATGGTTGTTTCGGTGAGTACCTGTGCAGGATAAGGAGGGAGCCGACGACACAGTGCCACCACTGTGGCGCCGCCCGGGACTCCGCGCGGCACACGCTGGAAGAGTGTCCAGCGTGGGAAGAGCTGCGCGGAGTCTTGAGGGCCGAAGTGGGAGATGACCTCTCCCTGCCGGCCATCATCAGTCAGATGGTCGGCAGGGAGAGCGCCTGGAAGGCGGTCTCCTCCTTCTGCGAGCGAGTCATGCTGCAGAAGGAGGAGGCCGAAAAGGTGCGGGAGCGTCAGCCTGGGGGTCGTATGCCCCCAGGCGACGCGAGGAACAGAAGGGGCGGCGGAGACGGGGGTCACGCTTCGTCTCGGCCCCGCCCCGTCCGCCCCGACCGAGAAGAAGCGGCCCCCGCCCCCGGAGTTCCACCGGTCGGCGGCGGGGCAGAAGAGCCGTGGCGGTCGCCCCCTCGCTCCCCACTATTGCGGAGGAGAGGGACGACGGCGACCGCCACAGGAATGATGAAATGGAGCGACCCTCCTCCCCTGCGGCTGCCGGCCCAGCTTTCGGGACGCGCAGCCGTGGGAGGAGGGCAGCTCCCCATGTAAGTGAGCCCGGCGAGGCAAACCTGACTTAACGGTCCGGGGGAGCGATCGCGCGTCACAATGCGCCATCGCTCCCCCTCTAGCGCCTCGCCGGGGTGCTGGTGGGGGGAGGGGAAGGAACTCCTTCCTACCTCCTCCCCCCCCAACACGGAGAAGAGTATGCCGCCGCGCCGGGCTAGTCCGGTGCGTAGGGGCCCGGGACATCCGGCCGGGGGGCCGGACTCCCGGGCTTTACCCCGTAAACATCACAAGGGGAAGAGGCGGGGGAGGGCTGGTGTCCCTCTCCCCCGACCTTAGGCCGGCTTGGCCTCACGGCCCTGCCGGGGGACCCGCACCAGGGTGCTCCCCGGCGTACTGAGTCAGCCTCGGCCGACCTGGTCCGGGGGGCTCCGGAAGCATGCTGTACGCGTTCCCGGAGTCCCCCCCAGTCAAGGACCTGAGCTGGACACCCGGAGAGGTTTTAGTGGGTATGTCCTCGCCGACACGTTGTCGGCGGGGAAGAGCCCCACATAACCGCCAGGCCTCCCCCGGGGCCTGGGGTATGCGGTAACGCATTTCCTCTCCGTTAACAAAAAAAAAAAAAAAATCGCTAATGTGAAAAACGAAAGACTTATATCAGTCATAGTTCGAAATTATTGAGTGAAATTTTTTTTGCGAATTACTCCAATATTTCTGTGTTCTGATAGCCGCCAGAAGAGTTCTAACATTTATCATGATGGATCGAATCGCTAAAGTGAAAAACGAAAGACTTATATCAGTCAGAGTTCGAAATTATTGAGTAAAACTATTTTTGCGATTTTCTCCAATATCTTTGTGTTCTGATAACCCCAAAAGAGTATTAACATTTTTCATGATGGATCGAATCGCTAAAGTGAAAAACGAAAGACTTATCAGACCAAAATTTCTGAGAAAAATTTTTTTTGCGAATTTCTCCAATATTTCTGCGTTTTGATAGGCCTCAGAAGATTATTAACTTTCTCATGATGGATCAAATAGCTGAAGTGATGAACGAAATGCTTATATCAGACCAAAATTTTTGAGAAAAATTTTTTTTGCGAATTTCTCCAATATTTCTGTGTTCTGATAGCCACCAGAAGAGTTCTAACTTTTATCATGATGGATTGAATCGCAAAAGTGAAAAACGAAAAAGTTATATCAGTCAAAGTTCGAAATTCTTGAGTAAAACTTTTTTTGCCAATTTCTCCAATATTTCTGATTTCTGATAGCACCCAGAAGAGTTATAACTTTTATCACGATGGATCGAATCGCTAAAGTGAAAAACGAAAGACATATATCAAAGTTCAAAATTTTTTAGTAAAATTTTTTTGCGAATTTCTCCAATATTTCTGAGTTCTGTAAACCCCCAGAAGAGTTCTGACTTTTATCATGATGGATCGAATCGCTAAAGTGAAAAACGATGGACTTATATCAGTCAGAGTTCGAAATTATTGAGTGAAATTTTTTTTGCGAATTTCTCCAATATTTCTGTGTTCTGATAGCCGCCAGAAGAGTTCTAACTTTTATCATGATGGATCGAATCGCTAAAGTGAAAAACGAAAGACTTATATCAGTCAGAGTTCGAAATTATTGAGTAAAACTATTTTTGCGATTTTCTCCAATATCTTTGTGTTCTGATAACCCCAAAAGAGTATTAACTTTTTTCATGATGGATCGAATCGTTAAAGTGAAAAACGAAAGACTTATATCAGTCAAACTTCGAAATTTTTGAGTAAAATTATTTTTGCGATTTTCTCCAATATCTGTGTGTTCTGATAACCCCAGAAGAGTATTAACTTTTTTCATGATGGATCGAATCGCTAAAGTGAAAAACGAAAGACTTATATCAGTCAGAGTTCGAAATTATTGAGTGAAACTTTTTTGCGAATTTCTCCAACATCTGTGTGTTCTGATAACCCCAGAAGAGTATTAACATTTTTCATGATGGATCGAATCGCTAAAGTGAAAAACGAAAGACTTATATCAGACTAAAATTTTTGAGAAAAATTTTTTTTGCGAATTTCTCCAATATTTCTGTGTTCTGATAGCCCCCAGAAGAGTTCTAACTTTTATGGTAATGGATCGAATCGCTAAAGTGAAAAACGAAAGACTTATTCCAGATCAAAATTTTTGAGAAAGATCTTTTTTGCGAATTTCTCCAATATTTCTGTGTTTTGATAGGCCCCAGAAGATTATTAACTTTTTCATGATGGATCAAATAGCTAAAGTGATGAACGAAAGACTTATATCAGACCAAAATTTTTGAGAAAAATTTTTTTTGCCAATTTCTCCAATATTTCTGTGTTCTGATAGCCGACAGAAGTGTTCTAACTTTTATCATGATGGATCGAATCGCTAAAGTGAAAAACGAAAGACTTATATCAGTCAAGTTCGAAATTTTTGAGTAAAATTTTTTTTGCGAATTTCTCCAATATTTCTGTGTTCTGATAGCCCTCAGAAGAGTTCTAACTTTTATGGTAATGGTTCGAATCGCTAAAGTGAAAAACGAAAGACTTATATCAGTCAGAGTTCGAAATTATTGAGTAAAACTATTTTTGCGATTTTCTCCAATATCTTTGTGTTCTGATAACCCCAAAAGAGTATTAACTTTTTTCAAGATGGATCGAATCGCTAAAGTGAAAAACGAAAGACTTATATCAGTCAGAGTTCGAAATTATTGAATGATATTTTTTTTGCGAATTTCTCCAATATTTCTGTGTTCTGATAGGCCCCAGAAGATTATTAACTTTTTTCATGATGGATCAAATAGCTAAAGTGATGAACGAAAGACTTATATCAGACCAAAGTTTTGAGAAAAATTTTTTTTACGAATTTCTCCAATATCTGTGTGTTCTGATAACCCCAGAAGAGTATTAACTTTTTTCATGATGGATCGAATCGCTAAAGTGAAAAACGAAAGACTTATATCAGTCAAACTTCGAAATTTTTGAGTAAAATTATTTTTGCGATTTTCTCCACTATCTGTGTGTTCTGATAACCCCAGAAGAGTATTAACTTTTTTCATGATGGATCGAATCGCTAAAGTGAAAAACGAAAGACTTATATCAGACCAAAATTTTTGAGAAAAATTTTTTTTGCGAATTTCTCCAATATTTCTGTGTCCTGATAGCCGCCAGAAGTGTTCTAACTTTTATCATGATGAATCGAATCGCTAAAGTGAAAAACGAAAGACTTATATCAGTCAGATTTCGAAATTATTGAGTGAAATTTTTTTTGCGAATTTCTCCATCATCTGTGTGTTCTGATAACCCCAAAAGAGTATTAACATTTTTCATGATGGATCGAATCGCTAAAGTGAAAAACGAAAGACTTATATCAGTCTGAGTTCGAAATTATTGAGTAAAACTATTTTTGCGATTTTCTCCAATATCTTTGTGTTCTGATAACCCCAAAAGAGTATTAACTTTTTTCATGATGGATCGAATCGCTAAAGTGAAAAACGAAAGACTTATATCAGAACAAAATTTTTGAGAAAAATTTTTTTTGCGAATTTCTCCAATATTTCTGTGTTCTGATAGCCCCCAGAAGAGTTCTAACTTTTATCATGATTGATCAAATCGCTAAAGTGAAAAACGAAAGACTTATATCAGTCAAACTTCGAAATGTTTGAGTAAAATTATTTTTGCGATTTTCTCCAATATCTGTGTGTACTGATATCCCCAGAAGAGTATTAACTTTTTTCATGATGGATCGAATCGCTAAAGTGAAAAACGAAAGACTTATATCAGGCAAACTTCAAAATTTTTGAGTAAAGTTATTTTTGCGATTTTCTCCAATATTTTTGAGTTCTGATTACCCCCAGAAGAGTTCTGACTTTTATCATGATGGATCGAATCGCTAAAGTGAAAAACGAAAGACTTATATCAGTCAGAGTTCGAAATTATTGAGTAAAACTATTTTTGCGATTTTCTCCAGTATCTTTGTGTTCTGATAACCCCAAAAGAGTATTAACTTTTTTCATGATGGATCGAATCGCTAAAGTGAAAAACGAAAGACTTATATCAGACCAAAATTTTTGAGAAAAATTTTTTTTGCGAATTTCTCCAATATTTCTGTGTTCTGATAGCCCTCAGAAGAGTTCTAACTTTTATCATGATGAATCGAATCGATAAAGTGAAAAACGAAAGACTTATATCAGTCAAACTTCGAAATTTTTGAGTAAAATTATTTTTGCGATTTTCTCCAATATCTGTGTGTTCTGATAACCCCAGAAGAATATTAACTTTTTTCATGATGGATCGAATCGCTAAAGTGAAAAACGAAAGACTTATATCAGTCAGAGTTCGAAATTATTGAGTAAAACTATTTTTGCGATTTTCTCCAATATCTTTGTGTTCTGATAACTCCAAAAGAGTATTAACGTTTTTCATGATGGATCGAATCGCTAAAGTGAAATACGAAAGACTTATATCAGACCAAAATTTTTGAGAAAAATTTTTTTTGCGAATTTCTCCAATATTTCTGTGTTGTGATAGCCCCCAGAAGAGTTCTAACTTTTATCATGATTGATCGAATCGCTAAAGTGAAAAACGAAAGACTTATATCAGTCAGAGTTCGAAATTATTGAGTGATATTATTTTTGCGAATTTCTCCAATATTTCTGTGTTCTGATAGCCGCCAGAAGTGTTCTAACTTTTATCATGATGGATCGAATCGCTAAAGTGAAAAACGAAAGACTTATATCAGACCAAAATTTTTGAGAAAAATTTTTTTTGCGAATTTCTCCAATATTTCTGTGTTCTGATAGCCCTCAGAAGAGTTCTAACTTTTATCATGATGAATCGAATCGCTAAAGTGAAAAACGAAAGACTTATATCAGTCAAACTTCGAAATTTTTGAGTAAAATTATTTTTGCGATTTTCTCCAATATCTGTGTGTTCTGATAACCCCAGAAGAATATTAACTTTTTTCATGATGGATCGAATCGCTAAAGTGAAAAACGAAAGACTTATATGAGTCAGAATTCGAAATTATTGAGTAAAACTATTTTTGCGATTTTCTCCAATATCTTTGTGTTCTGATAACCCCAAAAGAGTATTAACGTTTTTCATGATGGATCGAATCGCTAAAGTGAAATACGAAAGACTTATATCAGACCAAATTTTTGAGAAAAATTTTTTTTGCGAATTTCTCCAATATTTCTGTGTTCTGATAGCCCCCAGAAGAGTTATAACTTTTATCATGATTGATCGAATCGCTAAAGTGAAAAACGAAAGACTTATATCAGTCAAACTTCGAAATTTTTGAGTAAAATTATTTTTACGATTTTTTCCAATATCTGTGTGTTCTGATAACCCCAGAAGAGTATTAACTTTTTTCATGATGGATCTAATCGCTAAAGTAAAAAACGAAAGACTTATATCATTCAGAGTTCGTAATTATTGAGTGAAATTTTTTTTGCGAATTTCTCCAATATTTCTGTGTTCTGATAGCCACCAGAAGTGTTCTAAGTTCTATCATGATGGATCGAATCGCTAAAGTGAAAAACGAAAGACTTATATCAGTCAGAGTTCGAAATTATTGAGTGATATTATTTTTGCGAATTTCTCCAATATTTCTGTGTTCTGATAGTCGCCAGAAGTGTTCTAACTTTTATCATGATGAATCGAATCGATAAAGTGAAAAACGAAAGACTTATATCAGTCAGAGTTCGAAATTATAGACTGAAATTTTTTTGCGAATTTCTCCAATATTTCCGTGTTCTGATAGCCACCAGAAGAGTTCTAACTTTTATCATGATGGATCGAATCGCAAAAGTGAAAAACGAATAAGTTATATCAGTCAAAGTTCGAAATTCTTGAGTAAAACTTTTTTTGCCAATTTCTCCAATATTTCTGATTTCTGATAGCACCCAGAAGAGTTATAACTTTTATCAGGATGGATCGAATCGCTAAAGTGAAAAACGAAAGACTTATATAAGTCCAAAATTTTTGAGAAAAACATATTTTGCGAATTTCTCCAATATTGCTGTGTTCTGATAGCCCCCAGAAGAGTTCTGACTTTTATCATGATGGATCGAATCGCTAAAGTGAAAAACGAAAGACTTATATCAGTCAAACTTCGAAATTTTTGAGAAAAATTATTTTTGCGATTTTCTCCAATATCTGTGTGTTCTGATAACCCCAGAAGAGTATTAACTTTTTTCATGATGGATCGAAACGATAAAGTGAAAAACGAAAGACTTATATCAGACCAAAATTTTTGAGAAAAATTTTTTTTGCGAATTTCTCCAATATTTCTGTGTCCTGATAGCCGCCAGAAGTGTTCTAACTTTTATCATGATGAATCGAATCGCTAAAGTGAAAAACGAAAGACTTATATCAGTCAAACTTCGAAATTTTTGAGAAAAATTATTTTTGCGATTTTCTCCACTATCTGTGCGTTCTGATAACCCCAGAAGAGTATTAACTTTTTTCATGATGGATCGAATCGCTAAAGTGAAAAACGAAAGACTTATATCCGATCAAAATTTTTGAGAAAAATTTTTTTTGCGAATTTCTCCAATATTTCTGTGTCCTGATAGCCGCCAGAAGTGTTCTATCTTTTATCATGATGAATCGAATCGCTAAAGTGAAAAACGAAAGACTTATATCAGTCAGATTTCGAAATTATTGAGTGAAATTTTTTTTGCGAATTTCTCCATCATCTGTGTGTTCTGATAACCCCAAAAGAGTATTAACATTTTTCATGATGGATCGAATCGCTAAAGTGAAAAACGAAAGACTTATATCAGTCAGAGTTCGAAATTATTGAGTAAAACTATTTTTTCGATTTTCTCCAATATCTTTGTGTTCTGATAACCCCAAAAGAGTATTAACTTTTTTCATGATGGATCGAATCGCTAAAGTGAAATACGAAAGACTTATATCAGATCAAAATTTTTGAGAAATATTTTTTTTGCGAATTTCTCCAATATTTTTGTGTTCTGATAGCCCCCAGAAGAGTTCTAACTTTTATCATGATTGATCGAATCGCTAAAGTGAAAAACGAAAGACTTATATAAGTCCAAAATTTTTGAGAAAAACATATTTTGCGAATTTCTCCAATATTGCTGTGTTCTGATAGCCCCCAGAAGAGTTCTGACTTTTATCATGATGGATCGAATCGCTAAAGTGAAAAACGAAAGACTTATATCAGTCAAACTTCGAAATTTTTGAGAAAAATTATTTTTGCGATGTTCTCCAATATCTGTGTGTTCTGATAACCCCAGAAGAGTATTAACTTTTTTCATGATGGATCGAATCGATAAAGTGAAAAACGAAAGACTTATATCAGACCAAAATTTTTGAGAAAAATTTTTTTTGCGAATTTCTCCAATATTTCTGTGTCCTGATAGCCGCCAGAAGTGTTCTAACTTTTATCATGATGAATCGAATCGCTAAAGTGAAAAACGAAAGACTTATATCAGTCAGATTGCGAAATTATTGAGTGAAATTTTTTTTGCGAATTTCTCCATCATCTGTGTGTTCTGATAACCCCAGAAGAGTATTAACTTTTTTCATGATGGATCGAATCACTAAAGTGAAAAACGAAAGACTTATATCAGTCAGAGTTCGAAATTATTGAGTAAAACTATTTTTGCGATTTTCTCCAATATCTTTGTGTTCTGATAACACCAAAAGGGTATTAACTTTTCTCATGATGGATCGAATCGCTAAAGTGAAAAACGAAAGACTTATATCAGACCAAAATTTTTGAGAAAAATTTTTTTTGCGAATTTCTCCAATATTTCTGTGTCCTGATAGCCCCCAGAAGAGTTCTAACTTTTATCATGATTGATCGAATCTCTAAAGTGAAAAACGAAAGACTTATATCAGTCAAACTTCGAAATTTTTGAGTGAAATTTTTTTTGCGAATTTCTCCATCATCTGTGTGTTCTGATAACCCCAGAAGAGTATGAACATTTTTCATGATGGATCAAATAGCTAAAGTGATGAACGAAAGACTTATATCAGACCAAAATTTTTGAAAAAATTTTTTTGCGAATTTCTCCAATATTTCTGTGTTTTGATAGGCCCCAGAAGATTATTAACTTTTTTCATGATGGATCAAATTTCTAAAGTGATGAACGAAAGACTTATATCAGACCAAAATTTTTGAGAAAAATTTTTTTTGCGAATTTCTCCAATATTTCTGTGTTCTGATAGCCCCCAGAAGAGTTCTAACTTTTATCATGATTGATCAAATCGCTAAAGTGAAAAACGAAAGACTTATATCAGTCAAACTTCGAAATATTTGAGTAAAATTATTTTTGCGATTTTCTCCAATATCTGTGTGTTCTGATAACCCCAGAAGAGTATTAACTTTTTTCATGATGGATCGAATCGCTAAAGTGAAAAACGAAAGACTTATATCAGTCAAACTTCGAAATTTTTGAGTAAAATTATTTTTGCGATTTTCTCCAATATCTGTGTGTTCTGATAACCCCAGAATAGTATTAACTTTTTTCATGATGGATCGAATCGCTAAAGTGAAAAACGAAAGACTTATATCAGACCAAAATTTTTGAGAAAAATTTTTTTTGCGAATTTCTCCAATATTTCTGTGTCCTGATAGCCGCCAGAAGTGTTCTAACTTTTATCATGATGAATCGAATCGCTAAAGTGAAAAACGAAAGACTTATATCAGTCAGATTTCGAAATTATTGAGTGAAATTTTCTTTGCGAATTTCTCCATCATCTGTGTGTTCTGATAACCCCAGAAGAGTATTAACATTTTTCATGATGGATCGAATCGCTAAAGTGAAAAACGAAAGACTTATATCAGACCAAAATTTTTGAGAAAAATTTTTTTTGCGAATTTCTCCAATATTTCTGTGTTCTGATAGCCCCCAGAAGTGTTCTAACTTTTATCATGATTGATCAAATCGCTAAAGTGAAAAACGAAAGACTTATATCAGTCAAACTTCGAAATGTTTGAGAAAAATTATTTTTGCGATTTTCTCCAATATCTGTGTGTTCTGATAACCCCAGAAGAGTATTAACTTTTTTCATGATGGATCGAATCGCTAAAGTGAAAAACGAAAGACTTATATCAGTCAAACTTCAAAATTTTTGAGTAAAATTATTTTTGCGATTTTCTCCAATATTTCTGAGTTCTGATAACCCCCAGAAGAGTTCTGACTTTTATCATGATGGATCGAATCGCTAAAGTGAAAAACGAAAGACTTATATCAGTCAGAGTTCGAAATTATTGAGTAAAACTATTTTTGCGATTTTCTCCAATATCTTTGTGTTCTGATAACCCCAAAAGAGTATTAACGTTTTTCATGATGGATCGAATCGCTAAAGTGAAAAACGAAAGACTTATATCAGACCAAAATTTTTGAGAAAAATTTTTTTTGCGAATTTCTCCAATATTTCTGTGTTCTGATAGCCCCCAGAAGAGTTCTAACTTTTATCATGATTGATCGAATCTCTAAAGTGAAAAACGAAAGACTTATATCAGTCAAACTTCGAAATTTTTGAGTAAAATTATTTTTGCGATTTTCTCCAATATCTGTGTGTTCTGATAACCCCAAAAGAGTATTAACGTTTTTCATGATGGATCGAATCGCTAAAGTGAAATACGAAAGACTTATATCAGATCAAAATTTTTGAGAAAAATTTTTTTTGCGAATTTCTCCAATATTTTTGTGTTCTGATAGCCCCCAGAAGAGTTCTAACTTTTATCATGATTGATTGAATCGCTAAATTGAAAAACGAAAGACTTATATCAGTCAAACTTCGAAATTTTTGAGTAAAATTATTTTTACGATTTTTTCCAATATCTGTGTGTTCTGATAACCCCAGAAGAGTATTAACTTTTTTCATGATGGATCGAATCGCTAAAGTAAAAACGAAAGACTTATATCATTCAGAGTTCGAAATTATTGAGTGATATTTTTTTTGCGAATTTCTCCATCATCTGTGTGTTCTGATAACCCCAGAAGAGTATTAACTTTTTTCATGATGGATCGAATCGCTAAAGTGAAAAACGAAAGACTTATATCAGACCAAAATTTTTGAGAAAAATTTTTTTTGCGAATTTCTCCAATATTTCTGTGTTCTGATAGCCGCCAGAAGTGTTCTAACCTTTATCATGATGAATCGAATCGCTAAAGTGAAAAACGAAAGACTTATATCGGTCAGAGTTCGAAATTATTGAGTGAAATTTTTTTTGCGAATTTCTCCAATATTTCTGTGTTCTGATAGTCACCAGAAGATTTCTAACTTTTATCATGATGGATCGAATCGCTAAAGTGAAAAACGAAAGACTTATATCAGACCAAAATTTTTGAGAAAAATTTTTTTTGCGAATTTCTCCAATATTTCTGTGTTCTGATAGCCCCCAGAAGAGTTCTAACTTTTATCATGATTGATCGAATCGCTAAAGTGAAAAACGAAAGACTTATATCAGTCAGAGTTCGAAATTATTGAGTGAAATTTTTTTTGCGAATTTCTACATCATCTGTGTGTTCTAATAACCCCAGAAGAGTATTAACATTTTTCATGATGGATCGAATCGCTAAAGTGAAAAACGAAAGACTTATATCAGACCAAAATTTTTGAGAAAAATTTTTTTTCCGAATTTCTCCAATATTTCTGTGTTCTGATAGTCGCCAGAAGTGTTCTAACTTTTATCATGATGAATCGAATCGATAAAGTGAAAAACGAAAGACTTATATCAGTCAGAGTTCGAAATTATAGACTGAAATTTTTTTGCGAATTTCTCCAATATTTCCGTGTTCTGATAGCCACCAGAAGAGTTCTAACTTTTATCATGATGGATCGAATCGCAAAAGTGAAAAACGAATAAGTTATATCAGTCAAAGTTCGAAATTCTTGAGTAAAACTTTATTTGCCAATTTCTCCAATATTTCTGATTTCTGATAGCACCCAGAAGAGTTATAACTTTTATCAGGATGGATCGAATCGCTAAAGTGAAAAACGAAAGACTTATATAAGTCCAAAATTTTTGAGAAAAACATATTTTGCGAATTTCTCCAATATTGCTGTGTTCTGATAGCCCCCAGAAGAGTTCTGACTTTTATCATGATGGATCGAATCGCTAAAGTGAAAAACGAAAGACTTATATCAGTCAAACTTCGAAATTTTTGAGAAAAATTATTTTTGCGATTTTCTCCAATATCTGTGTGTTCTGATAACCCCAGAAGAGTATTAACTTTTTTCATGATGGATCGAATCGATAAAGTGAAAAACGAAAGACTTATATCAGACCAAAATTTTTGAGAAAAATTTTTTTTGCGAATTTCTCCAATATTTCTGTGTCCTGATAGCCGCCAGAAGTGTTCTAACTTTTATCATGATGAATCGAATCGCTAAAGTGAAAAACGAAAGACTTATATCAGTCAGATTGCGAAATTATTGAGTGAAATTTTTTTTGCGAATTTCTCCATCATCTGTGTGTTCTGATAACCCCAGAAGAGTATTAACTTTTTTCATGATGGATCGAATCGCTAAAGTGAAAAACGAAAGACTTATATCAGTCAGAGTTCGAAATTATTGAGTAAAACTATTTTTGCGATTTTCTCCAATATCTTTGTGTTCTGATAACCCCAAAAGAGTATTAACGTTTTTCATGATGGATCGAATCGCTAAAGTGAAATACGAAAGACTTATATCAGACAAAAATTTTTGAGAAAAATTTTTTTTGCGAATTTCTTCAATATTTCTGTGTTCTGATAGCCCCCAGAAAAGTTCTAACTTTTAAAATGATTGATCGAATCGCTAAAGTGAAAAACGAAAGACTTATATCAGTCAAACTTCGAAATTTTTGAGTAAAATTATTTTTGCGATTTTCTCCAATATTTCTGAGTTCTGATAACCCCCAGAAGAGTTCTGACTTTTATCATGATGGATCAAATCGCTAAAGTGAAAAACGAAAGACTTATATCAGTCAGAGTTCGAAATTATTGAGTAAAACTATTTTTTCGATTTTCTCCAATATCTTTGTGTTCTGATAACCCCAAAAGAGTATTAACTTTTTTCATGATGGATCGAATCGCTAAAGTGAAATACGAAAGACTTATATCAGATCAAAATTTTTGAGAAATATTTTTTTTGCGAATTTCTCCAATATTTTTGTGTTCTGATAGCCCCCAGAAGAGTTCTAACTTTTATCATGATTGATCGAATCGCTAAAGTGAAAAACGAAAGACTTATATAAGTCCAAAATTTTTGAGAAAAACATATTTTGCGAATTTCTCCAATATTGCTGTGTTCTGATAGCCCCCAGAAGAGTTCTGACTTTTATCATGATGGATCGAATCGCTAAAGTGAAAAACGAAAGACTAATATCAGTCAAACTTCGAAATTTTTGAGAAAAATTATTTTTGCGATGTTCTCCAATATCTGTGTGTTCTGATAACCCCAGAAGAGTATTAACTTTTTTCATGATGGATCGAATCGCTAAAGTGAAAAACGAAAGACTTATATCAGACCAAAATTTTTGAGAAAAATTTTTTTTGCGAATTTCTCCAATATTTCTGTGTCCTGATAGCCGCCAGATGTGTTCTAACTTTTATCATGATGAATCGAATCGCTAAAGTGAAAAACGAAAGACTTATATCAGTCAGATTGCGAAATTATTGAGTGAAATTTTTTTTGCGAATTTCTCCATCATCTGTGTGTTCTGATAACCCCAGAAGAGTATTAACTTTTTTCATGATGGATCGAATCACTAATGTGAAAAACGAAAGACTTATATCAGTCAGAGTTCGAAATTATTGAGTAAAACTATTTTTGCGATTTTCTCCAATATCTTTGTGTTCTGATAACACCAAAAGGGTATTAACTTTTCTCATGATGGATCGAATCGCTAAAGTGAAAAACGAAAGACTTATATCAGACCAAAATTTTTGAGAAAAATTTTTTTTGCGAATTTCTCCAATATTTCTGTGTCCTGATAGCCCACAGAAGAGTTCTAACTTTTATCATGATTGATCGAATCTCTAAAGTGAAAAACGAAAGACTTATATCAGTCAAACTTCGAAATTTTTGAGTGAAATTTTTTTTGCGAATTTCTCCATCATCTGTGTGTTCTGATAACCCCAGAAGAGTATGAACATTTTTCATGATGGATCAAATAGCTAAAGTGATGAACGAAAGACTTATATCAGACCAAAATTTTTGAGAAAATTTTTTTGCGAATTTCTCCAATATTTCTGTGTTTTGATAGGCCCCAGAAGATTATTAACTTTTTTCATGATGGATCAAATTTCTAAAGTGATGAACGAAAGACTTATATCAGACCAAAATTTTTGAGAAAAATTTTTTTTGCGAATTTCTCCAATATTTCTGTGTTCTGATAGGCCCGAGAAGATTATTAACTTTTTTCATGATGGATCGAATCGCTAAAGTGAAAAACGAAAGTCTTATATCAGACCAAAATTTTTGAGAAAAATTTTTTTTGCGAATTTCTCCAATATTTCTGTGTTCTGATAGCCCCCAGAAGAGTTCTAACTTTTATCATGATTGATCAAATCGCTAAAGTGAAAAACGAAAGACTTATATCAGTCAAACTTCGAAATTTTTGAGTAAATTTATTTTGGCCATCTTCTCCAATATCTGTGTGTTCTGATAACCCCAGAAGAGTATTAACTTTTTTCATGATGGATCGAATCGCTAAAGTGAAAAACGAAAGACTTATATCAGTCAAACTTCAAAATTTTTGAGTAAAATTATTTTTGCGATTTTCTCCAATATTTCTGAATTCTGATAACCCCCAGAAGAGTTCTGACTTTTATCATGATGGATCGAATCGCTAAAGTGAAAAACGAAAGTCTTATATCAGTCAGAGTTCGAAATTATTGAGTAAAACTATTTTTGCGATTTTCTCCAATATCTTTGTGTTCTGATAACCCCAGAAGAGTATTAACTTTTTTCATGATGGATCGAATCGCTAAAGTGAAAAACGAAAGACTTATATCAGACCAAAATTTTTGAGAAAAATTTTTTTTGCGAATTTCTCCAATATTTCTGTGTTCTGATAGCCCCCAGAAGAGTTCTAACTTTTATCATGATTGATCAAATCGCTAAAGTGAAAAACGAAAGACTTATATCAGTCAAGCTTCGAAATATTTGAGTAAAATTATTTTTGCGATTTTCTCCAATATCTGTGTGTTCTGATAACCCCAGAAGAGTATTAACTTTTTTCATGATGGATCGAATCGCTAAAGTGAAAAACGAAAGACTTATATCAGTCAAACTTCGAAATTTTTGAGTAAAATTATTTTTGCGATTTTCTCCAATATCTGTGTGTTCTGATAACCCCAGAATAGTATTAACTTTTTTCATGATGGATCGAATCGCTAAAGTGAAAAACGAAAGACTTATATCAGACCAAAATTTTTGAGAAAAATTTTTTTTGCGAATTTCTCCAATATTTCTGTGTCCTGATAGCCGCCAGAAGTGTTCTAACTTTTATCATGATGAATCGAATCGCTAAAGTGAAAAACGAAAGACTTATATCAGTCAGATTTCGAAATTATTGAGTGAAATTTTCTTTGCGAATTTCTCCATCATCTGTGTGTTCTGATAACCCCAGAAGAGTATTAACATTTTTCATGATGGATCGAATCGCTAAAGTGAAAAACGAAAGACTTATATCAGACCAAAATTTTTGAGAAAAATTTTTTTTGCGAATTTCTCCAATATTTCTGTGTTCTGATAGCCCCCAGAAGTGTTCTAACTTTTATCATGATTGATCAAATCGCTAAAGTGAAAAACGAAAGACTTATATCAGTCAAACTTCGAAATGTTTGAGAAAAATTATTTTTGCGATTTTCTCCAATATCTGTGTGTTCTGATAACCCCAGAAGAGTATTAACTTTTTTCATGATGGATCGAATCGCTAAAGTGAAAAACGAAAGACTTATATCAGTCAAACTTCAAAATTTTTGAGTAAAATTATTTTTGCGATTTTCTCCAATATTTCTGAGTTCTGATAACCCCCAGAAGAGTTCTGACTTTTATCATGATGGATCGAATCGCTAAAGTGAAAAACGAAAGACTTATATCAGTCAGAGTTCGAAATTATTGAGTAAAACTATTTTTGCGATTTTCTCCAATATCTTTGTGTTCTGATAACCCCAAAAGAGTATTAACGTTTTTCATGATGGATCGAATCGCTAAAGTGAAAAACGAAAGACTTATATCAGACCAAAATTTTTGAGAAAAATTTTTTTTGCGAATTTCTCCAATATTTCTGTGTTCTGATAGCCCCCAGAAGAGTTCTAACTTTTATCATGATTGATCGAATCTCTAAAGTGAAAAACGAAAGACTTATATCAGTCAAACTTCGAAATTTTTGAGTAAAATTATTTTTGCGATTTTCTCCAATATCTGTGTGTTCTGATAACCCCAAAAGAGTATTAACGTTTTTCATGATGGATCGAATCGCTAAAGTGAAATACGAAAGACTTATATCAGATCAAAATTTTTGAGAAAAATTTTTTTTGCGAATTTCTCCAATATTTTTGTGTTCTGATAGCCCCCAGAAGAGTTCTAACTTTTATCATGATTGATTGAATCGCTAAATTGAAAAACGAAAGACTTATATCAGTCAAACTTCGAAATTTTTGAGTAAAATTATTTTTACGATTTTTTCCAATATCTGTGTGTTCTGATAACCCCAGAAGAGTATTAACTTTTTTCATGATGGATCGAATCGCTAAAGTAAAAACGAAAGACTTATATCATTCAGAGTTCGAAATTATTGAGTGATATTTTTTTTGCGAATTTCTCCATCATCTGTGTGTTCTGATAACCCCAGAAGAGTATTAACTTTTTTCATGATGGATCGAATCGCTAAAGTGAAAAACGAAAGACTTATATCAGACCAAAATTTTTGAGAAAAATTTTTTTTGCGAATTTCTCCAATATTTCTGTGTTCTGATAGCCGCCAGAAGTGTTCTAACCTTTATCATGATGAATCGAATCGCTAAAGTGAAAAACGAAAGACTTATATCGGTCAGAGTTCGAAATTATTGAGTGAAATTTTTTTTGCGAATTTCTCCAATATTTCTGTGTTCTGATAGTCACCAGAAGATTTCTAACTTTTATCATGATGGATCGAATCGCTAAAGTGAAAAACGAAAGACTTATATCAGACCAAAATTTTTGAGAAAAATTTTTTTTGCGAATTTCTCCAATATTTCTGTGTTCTGATAGCCCCCAGAAGAGTTCTAACTTTTATCATGATGATCGAATCGCTAAAGTGAAAAACGAAAGACTTATATCAGTCAGATTTCGAAATTATTGAGTGAAATTTTCTTTGCGAATTTCTCCATCATCTGTGTGTTCTGATAACCCCAGAAGAGTATTAACATTTTTCATGATGGATCGAATCGCTAAAGTGAAAAACGAAAGACTTATATCAGACCAAAATTTTTGAGAAAAATTTTTTTTGCGAATTTCTCCAATATTTCTGTGTTCTGATAGCCCCAGAAGTGTTCTAACTTTTATCATGATGATCGAATCGCTAAAGTGAAAAACGAAAGACTTATATCAGTCAAAGTTCGAAATTTTGAGATAAAATTATTTTTGCGATTTTCTCCAATATCTTCGTGTTCTGATAGCCCCAGAAGAGTTCTAACTTTTATCATGATTGATCAAATCGCTAAAGTGAAATACGAAAGACATATATCAGTCAAAGTTCGAAATTATGAGTAAAACTTTTTTGCCAATTTCTCCAATATTTCTGATGTTCTGATAGCCCCAGAAGAGTTATAACTTTTATCATGATGGATCGAATCGCTAAAGTGAAAAACGAAAGACTTATATCAGTCCAAAATTTTTGAGAAAAACTTATTTTTGCGAATTTCTCCAATATTTCTGTGTTCTGATAGCCCCCAGAAGAGTTCTAACTTTTATCATGATGGATCGAATCGCTAAAGTGAAAAACGAAAGACTTATATCAGTCAACTTCGAAATTTTTGAGTAAAATTATTTTTGCGATTTTCTCCAATATCTTTGTGTTCTGATAACCCCAGAAGAGTATTAACTTTTTTCATGATGGATCGAATCGCTAAAGTGAAAAACGAAAGACTTATATCAGACCAAAATTTTTGAGAAAAATTTTTTTTGCGAATTTCTCCAATATTTCTGTGTTCTGATAGCCGCCAGAAGTGTTCTAACTTTTATCATGATGAATCGAATCGCTAAAGTGAAAAACGAAAGACTTATATCAGTCAGATTCGAAATTATTGAGTGAAATTTTTTTTGCGAATTTCTCCAATCATCTGTGTGTTCTGATAACCCCAGAAGAGTATTAACTTTTTCATGATGGATCGAATCGCTAAAGTGAAAAACGAAAGACTTATATCAGTCAGATTCGAAATTTTTGAGTAAAATTATTTTTGCGATTTTCTCCAATATCTTTGTGTTCTGATAACCCCAGAAGAGTATCTAACTTTTTCATGATGGATCGAATCGCTAAAGTGAAAAACGAAAGACTTATATCAGTCAAACTTCGAAATTTTTGAGTAAAATTATTTTTGCGACTTTCACAAATATTTCTGTGTTCTGATAGGCCCCAGAAGAGTTCTAACTTTTATCATGATGGATCGAATCGCTAAAGTGAAAAACGAAAGACTTATATCAGTCAGAGTTCGAAATTTTTGAGTAAAATTTTTTTTGCGAATTTCTCCATATCTGTGTGTTCTGATAACCCCAGAAGAGTATTAACTTTTTTCATGATGGATCGAATCGCTAAAGTGAAAAACGAAAGACTTATATCAGACCAAAATTTTTGAGAAAAATTTTTTTTGCGAATTTCTCCAATATTTCTGTGTTCTGATAGCCGCCAGAAGTGTTCTAACTTTTATCATGATGAATCGAATCGCTAAAGTGAAAAACGAAAGACTTATATCAGTCAGAGTTCGAAATTATTGAGTGAAATTTTTTTTGCGAATTTCTCCAATATTTCTGTGTTCTGATAGCCCCAGAAGAGTATTAACTTTTTCATGATGGATCGAATCGCTAAAGTGAAAAACGAAAGACTTATATCAGACCAAAATTTTTGAGAAAAATTTTTTTGCGAATTTCTCCAATATTTCTGTGTTCTGATAACCCCAGAAGAGTTCTAACTTTTATCATGATGGATCGAATCGCTAAAGTGAAAAACGAAAGACTTATATCAGTCAGAGTTCGAAATTTTTGAGTAAAATTATTTTTGCGAATTTCTCCAATATTTCTGTGTTCTGATAGCCGCCAGAAGTGTTCTAACTTTTATCATGATGGATCGAATCGCTAAAGTGAAAAACGAAAGACTTATATCAGTCAACTTCGAAATTTTTGAGAAAAATTTTTTTGCGAATTTCTCCAATATTTCTGTGTTCTGATAGCCCCAGAAGAGTTCTAACTTTTATCATGATGGATCGAATCGCTAAAGTGAAAAACGAAAGAGTTATATCAGTCAAAGTTCGAAATTTTTGAGTAAATTTATTTTTGCGATTTTCTCCAATATTTCTGTATTCTGATAGCCCCCAGAAAACTTCTAACTTTTATCATGATGGATCGAATAGCTAAAGTGAAAAACGAAAGTCTTATATCAGACCAAAATTTTTGAGAAAAATTTTTTTGCGAATTTCTCCAATATTTCTGTGTTCTGATAGCCGCCAGAAGTGTTCTAACTTTTATCATGATCGATCGAATCGCTAAAGTGAAAAACGAAAGACTTATATCAGTCAGAGTTCGAAATTATTGAGTGAAATTTTTTTGCGATATTTCTCCAATATCTGTGTGTTCTGATAACCCCAGAAGAGTATTAACATTTTTCATGATGGATCGAATCGCTAAAGTGAAAACGAAAGACTTATATCAGACTCAAAATTTTTGAGAAAATTTTTTTTGCGAATTTCTCCAATATTTCTGTGTTCTGATAGGCCCCAGAAGAGTTATTAACTTTTTCATGATGGATCGAATCGCTAAAGTGAAAAACGAAAGACTTATATCAGTCCAAAATTTTTGAGAAAAATTTTTTTGCGAATTTCTCCAATATTTCTGTGTTCTGATAGCCCCAGAAGAGTATTAACTTTTTCATGATGGATCGAATCGCTAAAGTGAAAAACGAAAGACTTATATCAGTCAAACTTCGAAATTTTTGAGAAAAATTATTTTTGCGAATTTCTCCAATATTTCTGTGTTCTGATAGCCCCCAGAAGAGTTCTAACTTTTATCATGATTGATCAAATCGCTAAAGTGAAAAACGAAAGACTTATATCAGTCAAACTTCGAAATTTTTGAGTAAAATTATTTTTGCGATTTTCTCCAATATCTGTGTGTTCTGATAACCCCAGAAGAGTATTAACTTTTTTCATGATGGATCGAATCGCTAAAGTGAAAAACGAAAGACTTATATCAGTCAAACTTCAAAATTTTTGAGTAAAATTATTTTTGCGATTTTCTCCAATATTTCTGTGTTCTGATAACCCCCAGAAGAGTTCTGACTTTTATCATGATGGATCGAATCGCTAAAGTGAAAAACGAAAGTCTTATATCAGTCAGAGTTCGAAATTATTGAGTAAAACTATTTTTGCGATTTTCTCCAATATCTTTGTGTTCTGATAACCCCAGAAGAGTATTAACTTTTTTCATGATGGATCGAATCGCTAAAGTGAAAAACGAAAGACTTATATCAGACCAAAATTTTTGAGAAAAATTTTTTTTGCGAATTTCTCCAATATTTCTGTGTTCTGATAGCCCCCAGAAGAGTTCTAACTTTTATCATGATGGATCGAATCGCTAAAGTGAAAAACGAAAGACTTATATCAGTCAAACTTCGAAATTTTTGAGTAAAATTATTTTTGCGATTTTCTCCAATATCTGTGTGTTCTGATAACCCCAGAAGAGTATTAACATTTTTCATGATGGATCGAATCGCTAAAGTGAAAAACGAAAGACTTATATCAGACCAAAATTTTTGAGAAAAATTTTTTTTGCGAATTTCTCCAATATTTCTGTGTTCTGATAGGCCCCAGAAGATTATTAACTTTTTTCATGATGGATCGAATCGCTAAAGTGAAAAACGAAAGACTTATATCAGACCAAAATTTTTGAGAAAAATTTTTTTTGCGAATTTCTCCAATATTTCTGTGTTCTGATAGGCCCCAGAAGATTATTAACTTTTTTCATGTTGGATCGAATCGCTAAAGTGAAAAACGAAAGCTTATATCAGACCAAAATTTTTGAGAAAAATTTTTTTTGCGAATTTCTCCAATATTTCTGTGTTCTGATAGCCCCAGAAGAGTTCTAACTTTTATCATGATGGATCGAATCGCTAAAGTGAAAAACGAAAGACTTATATCAGACAAACTTCGAAATTTTTGAGTAAAATTATTTTTGCCATTTTCTGCAATATTTCTGAGTTCTGATAACACCCAGAAGAGTTCTAACTTTTATCATGATGGATCGAATCGCTAAAGTGAAAAACGAAAGACTTATATCAGTCAACTTCAAAATTTTTGAGTAAAATTTTTTTTGCGAATTTCTCCAATATTTCTGTGTTCTGATAGCCACCAGAAGAGTTCTTACTTTTATCATGATGGATCGAATCGCTAAAGTGAAAAACGAAAGACTGATATCAGACCAAAATTTTTGAGAAAAATTTTTTTTGCGAATTTCTCCAACATTTCTGTATTCTGATAACCCCCAGAAGAGTTCTAAGTTTTATCATGATGGATCGAATCGCTAAAGTGAAAAACGAAAGACTTATATCAGTCATAGTTCGAAATTATTGAGTGAAATTTTTTTTGCGAATTTCTCCAATATTTCTGTGTTCTGATAGCCGCCAGAAGAGTTCTAACTTTTTATCATGATGGATCGAATCGCTAAAGTGAAAAACGAAAGACTTATATCAGTCAGAGTTCGAAATTATTGAGTAAAACTATTTGTGCGATTTTCTCCAATATCTTTGTGTTCTGATAACCCCAGAAGAGTATTAACTTTTTTCATGATGGATCGAATCGCTAAAGTGAAAAACGAAAGACTTATATCAGACCAAAATTTTTGAGAAAAATTTTTTTTGCGAATTTCTCCAATATTTCTGTGTTCTGATAGCCTCCAGAAGAGTTCTAACTTTTATCATGATGGATCGAATCGCTAAAGTGAAAAACGAAAGACTTATATCAGACCAAAATTTTTGAGATAAATTTTTTTTGCGAATTTCTCCAATATTTCTGTGTTCTGATAGCCCCCAGAAGAGTTCTAACTTTTATCATGATGGATCGAATCGCTAAAGTGAAAAACGAAAGACTTATATCAGTCAAACTTCGAAATTTTTGAGTAAAATTATTTTTGCGATTTTCTCCAATATCTGTGTGTTCTGATAACCCCAGAAGAGTATTAACTTTTTCATGATGGATCGAATCGCTAAAGTGAAAAACGAAAGACTTATATCATTCAGAGTTCGAAATTATTGAGTGAAATTTTTTTTGCGAATTTCTCCAATATTTCTGTGTTCTGATAGCCCCAGAAGAGTTCTAACTTTTATCATGATGGATCGAATCGCTAAAGTGAAAAACGAAAGACTTATATCAGTCAGAGTTCGAAATTATTGAGTAAAATTATTTTTGCGATTTTCTCCAATATCTTTGTGTTCTGATAACCCCAGAAGAGTATTAACTTTTTTCATGATGGATCGAATCGCTAAAGTGAAAAACGAAAGACTTATATCAGTCAAACTTCAAAATTTTTGAGTAAAATTATTTTTGCGATTTTCTCCAATATTTCTGAGTTCTGATAACCCCCAGAAGAGTTCTGACTTTTATCATGATGGATCGAATCGCTAAAGTGAAAAACGAAAGACTTATATCAGTCAGAGTTCGAAATTATTGAGTAAAACTATTTTTGCGATTTTCTCCAATATCTTTGTGTTCTGATAACCCCAGAAGAGTATTAACTTTTTCATGATGGATCGAATCGCTAAAGTGAAAAACGAAAGACTTATATCAGACTTCAAAATTTTTGAGAAAAATTTTTTTGCGAATTTCTCCAATATTTCTGTGTTCTGATAGCCCCCAGAAGAGTTCTAACTTTTATCATGATTGATCGAATCGCTAAAGTGAAAAACGAAAGACTTATATCAGTCAGAGTTCGAAATTATTGAGTGATATTATTTTTGCGAATTTCTCCAATATTTCTGTGTTCTGATAGCCCCAGAAGTGTTCTAACTTTTATCATGATGGATCGAATCGCTAAAGTGAAAAACGAAAGACTTATATCAGACTCAAAATTTTTGAGAAAAATTTTTTTTGCGAATTTCTCCAATATTTCTGTGTTCTGATAGCCCCAGAAGAGTTCTAACTTTTATCATGATGGATCGAATCGCTAAAGTGAAAAACGAAAGACTTATATCAGTCAAACTTCGAAATTTTTGAGTAAAATTATTTTTGCGATTTTCTCCAATATTTCTGAGTTCTGATAACCCCCAGAAGAGTTCTGACTTTTATCATGATGGATCGAATCGCTAAAGTGAAAAACGAAAGACTTATATCAGTCAGAGTTCGAAATTATTGAGTAAAACTATTTTTTGCGATTTTCTCCAATATCTTTGTGTTCTGATAACCCCAGAAGAGTATTAACTTTTTTCATGATGGATCGAATCGCTAAAGTGAAAAACGAAAGACTTATATCAGATCAAAATTTTTGAGAAATATTTTTTTTGCGAATTTCTCCAATATTTCTGTGTTCTGATAGCCCCCAGAAGAGTTCTAACTTTTATCATGATTGATCGAATCGCTAAAGTGAAAAACGAAAGACTTATATCAGTCAAACTTCGAAATTTTTGAGTAAAATTATTTTTGCGATTTTCTCCAATATCTGTGTGTTCTGATAACCCCAGAAGAGTATTAACTTTTTCATGATGGATCGAATCGCTAAAGTGAAAAACGAAAGACTTATATCATTCAGAGTTCGAAATTATTGAGTGAAATTTTTTTTGCGAATTTCTCCAATATTTCTGTGTTCTGATAGCCTCCAGAAGAGTTCTAAGTTTTATCATGATGGATCGAATCGCTAAAGTGAAAAACGAAAGACTTATATCAGACCAAAATTTTTGAGAAAAATTTTTTTTGCGAATTTCTCCAATATTTCTGTGTTCTGATAGCCGCCAGAAGTGTTCTAACTTTTATCATGATGAATCGAATCGCTAAAGTGAAAAACGAAAGACTTATATCAGTCATAGTTCGAAATTATTGAGTGAAATTTTTTTTGCGAATTACTCCAATATTTCTGTGTTCTGATAGCCGCCAGAAGAGTTCTAACTTTTATCATGATGGATCGAATCGCTAAAGTGAAAAACGAAAGACTTATATCAGACCAAAATTTTTGAGAAAAATTTTTTTTGCGAATTTCTCCAATATTTCTGTGTCCTGATAGCCGCCAGAAGTGTTCTAACTTTTATCATGATGAATCGAATCGCTAAAGTGAAAAACGAAAGACTTATATCAGTCAGATTGCGAAATTATTGAGTGAAATTTTTTTTGCGAATTTCTCCATCATCTGTGTGTTCTGATAACCCCAGAAGAGTATTAACTTTTTTCATGATGGATCGAATCGCTAAAGTGAAAAACGAAAGACTTATATCAGTCAGAGTTCGAAATTATTGAGTAAAACTATTTTTGCGATTTTCTCCAATATCTTTGTGTTCTGATAACACCAAAAGGGTATTAACTTTTCTCATGATGGATCGAATCGCTAAAGTGAAAAACGAAAGACTTATATCAGACCAAAATTTTTGAGAAAAATTTTTTTTGCGAATTTCTCCAATATTTCTGTGTTCTGATAGCCCCCAGAAGAGTTCTAACTTTTATCATGATTGATCGAATCTCTAAAGTGAAAAACGAAAGACTTATATCAGTCAAACTTCGAAATTTTTGAGTAAAATTATTTTTGCGATTTTCTCCAATATCTGTGTGTTCTGATAACCCCAAAAGAGTATTAACTTTTTCATGATGGATCGAATCGCTAAAGTAAAAAACGAAAGACTTATATCATTCAGAGTTCGTAATTATTGAGTGAAATTTTTTTTGCGAATTTCTCCAATATTTCTGTGTTCTGATAGCCTCCAGAAGAGTTCTAACTTTTATCATGATGGATCGAATCGCTAAAGTGAAAAACGAAAGACTTATATCAGACCAAAATTTTTGAGAAAAATTTTTTTTGCGAATTTCTCCAATATTTCTGTGTTCTGATAGCCGCCAGAAGAGTTCTAACTTTTATCATGATGGATCGAATCGCTAAAGTGAAAAACGAAAGACTTATATCAGTCATAGTTCGAAATTATTGAGTGAAATTTTTTTTGCGAATTACTCCAATATTTCTGTGTTCTGATAGCCGCCAGAAGAGTTCTAACTTTTATCATGTTGGATCGAATCGCTAAAGTGAAAAACGAAAGACTTATATCAGACCAAAATTTTTGAGAAAAATTTTTTTTGCGAATTTCTCCAATATTTCTGTGTTCTGATAGCCGCCAGAAGTGTTCTAACTTTTATCATGATGAATCGAATCGCTAAAGTGAAAAACGAAAGACTTATATCAGTCAGATTGCGAAATTATTGAGTGAAATTTTTTTTGCGAATTTCTCCATCATCTGTGTGTTCTGATAACCCCAGAAGAGTATTAACTTTTTTCATGATGGATCGAATCACTAAAGTGAAAAACGAAAGACTTATATCAGTCAGAGTTCGAAATTATTGAGTAAAACTATTTTTGCGATTTTCTCCAATATCTTTGTGTTCTGATAACACCAAAAGGGTATTAACTTTTCTCATGATGGATCGAATCTCTAAAGTGAAAAACGAAAGACTTATATCAGTCAAACTTCGAAATTTTTGAGTGAAATTTTTTTTGCGAATTTCTCCATCATCTGTGTGTTCTGATAACCCCAGAAGAGTATTAACATTTTTCATGATGGATCAAATAGCTAAAGTGATGAACGAAAGACTTATATCAGACCAAAATTTTTGAGAAAATTTTTTTTGCGAATTTCTCCAATATTTCTGTGTTTTGATAGGCCCCAGAAGATTATTAACTTTTTTCATGATGGATCAAATTTCTAAAGTGATGAACGAAAGACTTATATCAGACCAAAATTTTTGAGAAAAATTTTTTTTGCGAATTTCTCCAATATTTCTGTGTTCTGATAGGCCCCAGAAGATTATTAACTTTTTTCATGATGGATCGAATCGCTAAAGTGAAAAACGAAAGACTTATATCAGACCAAAATTTTTGAGAAAAATTTTTTTTGCGAATTTCTCCAATATTTCTGTGTTCTGATAGCCCCCAGAAGAGTTCTAACTTTTATCATGATTGATCAAATCGCTAAAGTGAAAAACGAAAGACTTATATCAGTCAAACTTCGAAATTTTTGAGTAAAATTATTTTTGCGATTTTCTCCAATATCTGTGTGTTCTGATAACCCCAGAAGAGTATTAACTTTTTTCATGATGGATCGAATCGCTAAAGTGAAAAACGAAAGACTTATATCAGTCAAACTTCAAAATTTTTGAGTAAAATTATTTTTGCGATTTTCTCCAATATTTCTGAGTTCTGATAACCCCCAGAAGAGTTCTGACTTTTATCATGATGGATCGAATCGCTAAAGTGAAAAACGAAAGTCTTATATCAGTCAGAGTTCGAAATTATTGAGTAAAACTATTTTTGCGATTTTCTCCAATATCTTTGTGTTCTGATAACCCCAGAAGAGTATTAACTTTTTTCATGATGGATCGAATCGCTAAAGTGAAAAACGAAAGACTTATATCAGACCAAAATTTTTGAGAAAAATTTTTTTTCGAATTACTCCAATATTTCTGTGTTCTGATAGCCCCCAGAAGAGTTCTAACTTTTATCAAGATTGATCAAATCGCTAAAGTGAAAAACGAAAGACTTATATCAGTCAAACTTCGAAATATTTGAGTAAAATTATTTTTGCGATTTTCTCCAATATCTGTGTGTTCTGATAACCCCAGAAGAGTATTAACTTTTTTCATGATGGATCGAATCGCTAAAGTGAAAAACGAAAGACTTATATCAGTCAAACTTCGAAATTTTTGAGTAAAATTATTTTTGCGAATTTCTCCAATATCTGTGTGTTCTGATAACCCCAGAAGAGTATTAACTTTTTTCATGATGGATCGAATCGCTAAAGTGAAAAACGAAAGACTTATATCAGACCAAAATTTTTGAGAAAAATTTTTTTTGCGAATTTCTCCAATATTTCTGTGTCCTGATAGCCGCCAGAAGTGTTCTAACTTTTATCATGATGAATCGAATCGCTAAAGTGAAAAACGAAAGACTTATATCAGTCAGATTTCGAAATTATTGAGTGAAATTTTCTTGCGAATTTCTCCATCATCTGTGTGTTCTGATAACCCCAGAAGAGTATTAACATTTTTCATGATGGATCGAATCGCTAAAGTGAAAAACGAAAGACTTATATCAGACCAAAATTTTTGAGAAAAATTTTTTTGCGAATTTCTCCAATATTTCTGTGTTCTGATAGCCCCCAGAAGTGTTCTAACTTTTATCATGATTGATCAAATCGCTAAAGTGAAAAACGAAAGACTTATATCAGTCAAACTTCGAAATGTTTGAGAAAAATTATTTTTGCGATTTTCTCCAATATCTGTGTGTTCTGATAACCCCAGAAGAGTATTAACTTTTTTCATGATGGATCGAATCGCTAAAGTGAAAAACGAAAGACTTATATCAGTCAAACTTCAAAATTTTTGACTAAAATTATTTTTGCGATTTTCTCCAATATTTCTGAGTTCTGATAACCCCCAGAAGAGTTCTGACTTTTATCATGATGGATCGAATCGCTAAAGTGAAAAACGAAAGACTTATATCAGTCAGAGTTCGAAATTATTGAGTAAAACTATTTTTGCGATTTTCTCCAATATCTGTGTGTTCTGATAACCCCAGAAGAGTATTAACTTTTTTCATGATGGATCGAATCGCTAAAGTAAAAACGAAAGACTTATATCATTCAGAGTTCGAAATTATTGAGTGATATTTTTTTTGCGAATTTCTCCAATATTTCTGTGTTCTGATAGCCCCCAGAAGAGTTCTAACTTTTATCATGATTGATCGAATCTCTAAAGTGAAAAACGAAAGACTTATATCAGTCAAACTTCGAAATTTTTGAGTAAAATTATTTTTACGATTTTTTCCAATATCTGTGTGTTCTGATAACCCCAGAAGAGTATTAACTTTTTTCATGATGGATCGAATCGCTAAAGTAAAAACGAAAGACTTATATCATTCAGAGTTCGAAATTATTGAGTGATATTTTTTTTGCGAATTTCTCCATCATCTGTGTGTTCTGATAACCCCAGAAGAGTATTAACTTTTTTCATGATGGATCGAATCGCTAAAGTGAAAAACGAAAGACTTATATCAGACCAAAATTTTTGAGAAAAATTTTTTTTGCGAATTTCTCCAATATTTCTGTGTTCTGATAGCCGCCAGAAGTGTTCTAACCTTTATCATGATGAATCGAATCGCTAAAGTGAAAAACGAAAGACTTATATCGGTCAGAGTTCGAAATTATTGAGTGAAATTTTTTTTGCGAATTTCTCCAATATTTCTGTGTTCTGATAGTCACCAGAAGATTTCTAACTTTTATCATGATGGATCGAATCGCTAAAGTGAAAAACGAAAGACTTATATCAGACCAAAATTTTTGAGAAAAATTTTTTTTGCGAATTTCTCCAATATTTCTGTGTTCTGATAGCCCCCAGAAGAGTTCTAACTTTTATCATGATTGATCGAATCGCTAAAGTGAAAAACGAAAGACTTATATCAGTCAGAGTTCGAAATTATTGAGTGATATTATTTTTGCGAATTTCTCCAATATTTCTGTGTTCTGATAGCCGCCAGAAGTGTTCTAACTTTTATCATGATGGATCGAATCGCTAAAGTGAAAAACGAAAGACTTATATCAGACCAAAATTTTTGAGAAAAATTTTTTTTGCGAATTTCTCCAATATTTCTGTGTTCTGATAGCCCTCAGAAGAGTTCTAACTTTTATCATGATGAATCGAATCGATAAAGTGAAAAACGAAAGACTTATATCAGTCAAACTTCGAAATTTTTGAGTAAAATTATTTTTGCGATTTTCTCCAATATTTCTGAGTTCTGATAACCCCCAGAAGAGTTCTGACTTTTATCATGATGGATCGAATCGCTAAAGTGAAAAACGAAAGACTTATATCAGACCAAAATTTTTGAGAAAAATTTTTTTTGCGAATTTCTCCAATATTTCTGTGTTCCAATAGCCGCCAGAAGTGTTCTAACTTTTATCACGATGGATCGAATCGCTAAAGTGAAAAACGAAAGACTTATATCAGTCAGAGTTCGAAATTATTGAGTGAAATTTTTTTTGCGTATTTCTCCATCATCTGTGTGTTCTGATAACCCCAGAAGAGTATTAACATTTTTCATGATGGATCAAATAGCTAAAGTGATGAACGAAAGACTTATATCAGACCAAAATTTTTGAGAAAATTTTTTTGCGAATTTCTCCAATATTTCTGTGTTTTGATAGGCCCCAGAAGATTATTAACTTTTTTCATGATGGATCAAATAGCTAAAGTGATGAACGAAAGACTTATATCAGACCAAAATTTTTGAGAAAAATTTTTTTTGCGAATTTCTCCAATATTTCTGTGTTCTGATAGGCCCGAGAAGATTATTAACTTTTTTCATGATGGATCGAATCGCTAAAGTGAAAAACGAAAGTCTTATATCAGACCAAAATTTTTGCGAAAAATTTTTTTTGCGAATTTCTCCAATATTTCTGTGTTCTGATAGCCCCCAGAAGAGTTCTAACTTTTATCATGATTGATCAAATCGCTAAAGTGAAAAACGATAGACTTATATCAGTCAAACTTCGAAATTTTTGAGTAAAATTATTTTTGCGATTTTCTCAAATATCTGTGTGTTCTGATAACCCCAGAAGAGTATTAACTTTTTTCATGATGGATCGAATCGCTAAAGTGAAAAATGAAATACTTATATCAGTCAAACTTCAAAATTTTTGAGTAAAATTATTTTTGCGATTTTCTCCAATATTTCTGAGTTCTGATAACCCCCAGAAGAGTTCTGACTTTTATCATGATGGATCGAATCGCTAAAGTGAAAAACGAAAGTCTTATATCAGTCAGAGTTCGAAATTATTGAGTAAAACTATTTTTGCGATTTTCTCCAATATCTTTGTGTTCTGATAACCCCAGAAGAGTATTAACTTTTTTCATGATGGATCGAATCGCTAAAGTGAAAAACGAAAGACTTATATCAGACCAAAATTTTTGAGAAAAATTTTTTTTGCGAATTTCTCCAATATTTCTGTGTTCTGATAGCCCCCAGAAGAGTTCTAACTTTTATCATGATTGATCGAATCGCTAAAGTGAAAAACGAAATACTTATATCAGTCAAACTTCGAAATTTTTGAGTAAAATTATTTTTGCGATTTTCTCCAATATCTGTGTGTTCTGATAACCCCAGAAGAGTATTAACATTTTTCATGATGGATCGAATCGCTAAAGTGAAAAACGAAAGACTTATATCAGACCAAAATTTTTGAGAAAAATTTTTTTTCCGAATTTCTCCAATATTTCTGTGTTCTGATAGGCCCGAGAAGATTATTAACTTTTTTCATGATGGATCGAATCGCTAAAGTGAAAAACGAAAGACTTATATCAGACCAAAATTTTTGAGAAAAATTTTTTTTGCGAATTACTCCAATATTTCTGTGTTTTGATAGGCCCCAGAAGATTATTAACTTTTTTCATGATGGATCAAATAGCTGAAGTGATGAACGAAATGCTTATATCAGACCAAAATTTTTGAGAAAAATTTTTTTTGCGAATTTCTCCAATATTTCTGTGTTCTGATAGCCACCAGAAGAGTTCTTACTTTTATCATGATGGATCGAATCGCTAAAGTGAAAAACGAAAGACTTATATCCCACCAAAATTTTTGAGAAAAATTTTTTTTGCGAATTTCTCCAATATTTCTGTGTTCTGATAACCCCCAGAAGAGTTCTAAGTTTTATCATGATGGATCGAATCGCTAAAGTGAAAAACGAAAGACTGATATCAGACCAAAATTTTTGAGAAAAATTTTTTTTGCGAATTTCTCCAACATTTCTGTATTCTGATAACCCCCAGAAGAGTTCTAAGTTTTATCATGATGGATCGAATCGCTAAAGTGAAAAACGAAAGACTTATATCAGTCATAGTTCGAAATTATTGAGTGAAATTTTTTTTGCGAATTACTCCAATATTTCTGTGTTCTGATAGCCGCCAGAAGAGTTCTAACTTTTATCATGTTGGATCGAATCGCTAAAGTAAAAAACGAAAGACTTATATCAGTCAGAGTTCGAAATTATTGAGTAAAACTATTTTTGCGATTTTCTCCAATATCTTTGTGTTCTGATAACCCCAGAAGAGTATTAAATTTTTCATGATGGATCGAATCGCTAAAGTGAAAAACGAAAGACTTATATCAGTCAAACTTCATAATTTTTGAGTAAAATTATTTTTGCGATTTTCTACAATATTTCTGAGTTCTGATAACCCCCAGAAGAGTTCTGACTTTTATCATGATGGATCGAATCGCTAAAGTGAAAAACGAAAGACTTATATCAGTCAGAGTTCAAAATTATTGAGTAAAACTATTTTTGCGATTTTCTCCAATATCTTTGTGTTCTGATAACCCCAAAAGAGTATTAACTTTTTTCATGATGAATCGAATCGCTAAAGTGAAAAACGAAAGACTTATATCAGTCAGAGTTCGAAACTTTTGAGTGAGATTTTTTTTGCGAATTTCTCCAATATTTCTGTGTTCTGATAGCCGCCAGAAGTGTTCTAACTTTTATCATGATGGATCGAATCGCTAAAGTGAAAAACGAAAGACTTATATCAGTCAGAGTTCGAAATTATTGAGTGAAATTTTTTTTGCGAATTTCTCCATCATCTGTGTGTTCTGATAACCCCAGAAGATTATTAACTTTTTTCATGAAGGATTAAATAGCTAAAGTGATGAACGAAAGACTTATATCAGACCAAAATTTTTGAGAAAAATTTTTTTTTGCGAATTTCTCCAATGTTTCTGTGTTTTGATAGGCCCCAGAAGATTATTAACTTTTTTCATGATGGATCAAATAGCTGAAGTGATGAACGAAAGACTTATATCAGACCAAAATTTTTGAGAAAAATTTTTTTTGCGAATTTCTCCAATATTTCTGTGTTCTGATAGTCACCAGAAGAGTTCTAACTTTTATCATGATTGATCGAATCGCTAAAGTGAAAAACGATCGACTTATATCAGTCAGAGTTCGAAATTATTGAGTGAAATTTTTTTTGCGAATTTCTCCATTATTTCTGTGTTTTGATAGGCCCCAGAAGATTATTAACTTTTTTCATGATGGATCAAATAGCTAAAGTGATAAACGAAAGACTTATATCAGACCAAAATTTTTGAGAAAAATTTTTTTTGCGAATTTCTCCAATATTTCTGTGTTCTGATAGGCCCGAGAAGATTATTAACTTTTTTCATGATGGATCGAATCGCTAAAGTGAAAAACGAAAGACTTATATCAGTCAGAGTTCGAAATTATTTAGTGAAATTTTTTTTGCGAATTTCTCCATCATCTGTGTGTTCTGATAACCCCAGAAGAGTATTAACATTTTTCATGATGGATCAAATAGCTAAAGTGATGAACGAAATACTTATATCAGACCAAAATTTTTGAGAAAATTTTTTTTGCGAATTTCTCCAATATTTCTGTGTTTTGATAGGCCCCAGAAGATTATTAACTTTTTTCATGAAGGATTAAATAGCTAAAGTGATGAACGAAAGACTTATATCAGACCAAAATTTTTGAGAAAAATTTTTTTTTGCGAATTTCTCCAATGTTTCTGTGTTTTGATAGGCCCCAGAAGATTATTAATTTTTTTCATGATGGATCAAATAGCTGAAGTGATGAACGAAAGACTTATATCAGACCAAAATTTTTGAGAAAAATTTTTTTTGCGAATTTCTCCAATATTTCTGTGTTCTGATAGTCACCAGAAGAGTTCTAACTTTTATCATGATTGATCGAATCGCTAAAGTGAAAAACGATCGACTTATATCAGTCAGAGTTCGAAATTATTGAGTGAAATTTTTTTTGCGAATTTCTCCATTATTTCTGTGTTTTGATAGGCCCCAGAAGATTATTAACTTTTTTCATGATGGATCAAATAGCTAAAGTGATAAACGAAAGACTTATATCAGACCAAAATTTTTGAGAAAAATTTTTTTTGCGAATTTCTCCAATATTTCTGTGTTCTGATAGGCCCGAGAAAATTATTAACTTTTTTCATGATGGATCGAATCGCTAAAGTGAAAAATGAAAAACTTATATCAGTCATAGTTCGAAATTATTGAGTGAAATTTTTTTTGCGAATTACTCCAATATTTCTGTGTTCTGATAGCCGCCAGAAGAGTTCTAATTTTTATCATGATGGATCGAATCGCTAAAGTGAAAAACGAAAGACTTATATCAGTCAGAGTTCGAAATTATTGAGTAAAACTATTTGTGCGATTTTCTCCAATATCTTTGTGTTCTGATAACCCCAAAAGAGTACTAACTTTTTTCATGATGGATCGAACCGCTAAAGTGAAAAACGAAAGACTTATATCAGACCAAAGTTTTTGAGAAAAATTTTTTTTGCGAATTTCTCCAATATTTCTGTGTTCTGATAGCCCTCAGAAGAGTTCTAACTTTTATCATTATGAATCGAATCGATAAAGTGAAAAACGAAAGACTTATATCAGACCAAAATTTTTGAGAAAAATTTTTTTTGCGAATTTCTCCAATATTTCTGTGTTCTGATAGTCACCAGAAGAGTTCTAACTTTTATCATGATTGATCGAATCGCTAAAGTGAAAAACGATGGACTTATATCAGTCAGAGTTCGAAATTATTGAGTGAAATTTTTTTTGCGAATTTCTCCATTATTTCTGTGTTTTGATAGGCCCCAGAAGATTATTAACTTTTTTCATAATGGATCAAATAGCTAAAGTGATAAACGAAAGACTTATATCAGACCTAAATTTTTGAGAAAAATTTTTTTTGCGAATTTCTCCAATATTTCTGTGTTCTGATAGGCCCGAGAAGATTATTAACTTCTTTCATGATGGATCGAATCGCTAAAGTGAAAAACGAAAGACTTATATCAGTCATAGTTCGAAATTATTGAGTGAAATTTTTTTTGCGAATTACTCCAATATTTCTGTGTTCTGATAGCCGCCAGAAGAGTTCTAATTTTTATCATGATGGATCGAATCGCTAAAGTGAAAAACGAAAGACTTATATCAGTCAGAGTTCGAAATTATTGAGTAAAACTATTTGTGCGATTTTCTCCAATATCTTTGTGTTCTGATAACCCCAAAAGAGTACTAACTTTTTTCATGATGGATCGAATCGCTAAAGTGAAAAACGAAAGACTTATATCAGACCAAAATTTTTGAGAAAAATTTTTTTTGCGAATTTCTCCAATATTTCTGTGTTCTGATAGCCCCCAGAAGAGTTCTATCTTTTATCATGATTGATCGAATCGCTAAAGTGAAAAACGAAAGACTTATATCAGTCAAACTTCGAAATTTTTGAGTAAAATTATTTTTACGATTTTTTCCAATATCTGTGTGTTCTGATAACCCCAGAAGAGTATTAACTTTTTTCATGATGGATCGAATCGCTAAAGTAAAAAACGAAAGACTTATATCATTCAGAGTTCGAAATTATTGAGTGAAATTTTTTTTGCGAATTTCTCCAATATTTCTGTGTTCTGATAGCCACCAGAAGAGTTCTAACTTTTATCATGATGGATCGAATCGCTAAAGTGAAAAACGAAAGACTTATATCAGTCAGAGTTCGAAATTATTGAGTAAAACTATTTTTGCGATTTTCTCCAATATCTTTGTGTTCTGATAACCCCAAAAGAGTATTAACTTTTTTCATGATGGATCGAATCGCTAAAGTGAAAAACGAAAGACTTATATCAGTCAAACTTCAAAATTTTTGAGTAAAATTATTTTTGCGAATTTCTCCAATATTTCTGTGTTCTGATAGCCCCCAGAAGAGTTCTAACTTTTATCATGATGGATCGAATCGCTAAAGTGAAAAACGAAAGACTTATATCAGTCAGAGTTCGAAATTATTGAGTAAAACTATTTTTGCGATTTTCTCCAATATCTTTGTGTTCTGATAACCCCAAAAGAGTATTAACGTTTTTCATGATGGATCGAATCGCTAAAGTGAAAAACGAAAGACTTATATCAGACCAAAATTTTTGAGAAAAATTTTTTTTGCGAATTTCTCCAATATTTCTGTGTTCTGATAGCCCCCAGAAGAGTTCTAACTTTTATCATGATTGATCGAATCTCTAAAGTGAAAAACGAAAGACTTATATCAGTCAAACTTCGAAATTTTTGAGTAAAATTATTTTTGCGATTTTCTCCAATATCTGTGTGTTCTGATAACCCCAGAAGAGTATTAACGTTTTTCATGATGGATCGAATCGCTAAAGTGAAAAACGAAAGACTTATATCAGTCAAACTTCAAAATTTTTGAGTAAAATTATTTTTGCGATTTTCTCCAATATTTCTGAGTTCTGATAACCCCCAGAAGAGTTCTGACTTTTATCATGATGGATCGAATCGCTAAAGTGAAAAACGAAAGTCTTATATCAGTCAGAGTTCGAAATTATTGAGTAAAACTATTTTTGCGATTTTCTCCAATATCTTTGTGTTCTGATAACCCCAGAAGAGTATTAACTTTTTTCATGATGGATCGAATCGCTAAAGTGAAAAACGAAAGACTTATATCAGACCAAAATTTTTGAGAAAAATTTTTTTTGCGAATTTCTCCAATATTTCTGTGTTCTGATAGCCGCCAGAAGTGTTCTAACCTTTATCATGATGAATCGAATCGCTAAAGTGAAAAACGAAAGACTTATATCAGTCAGAGTTCGAAATTATTGAGTGAAATTTTTTTTGCGAATTTCTCCAATATTTCTGTGTTCTGATAGCCCCAGAAGATTTCTAACTTTTATCATGATGGATCGAATCGCTAAAGTGAAAAACGAAAGACTTATATCAGACCAAAATTTTTGAGAAAAATTTTTTTTGCGAATTTCTCCAATATTTCTGTGTTCTGATAGCCCCCAGAAGAGTTCTAACTTTTATCATGATGGATCGAATCGCTAAAGTGAAAAACGAAAGACTTATATCAGTCAGAGTTCGAAATTATTGAGTGATATTATTTTTGCGAATTTCTCCAATATTTCTGTGTTCTGATAGCCGCCAGAAGTGTTCTAACTTTTATCATGATGGATCGAATCGCTAAAGTGAAAAACGAAAGACTTATATCAGACCAAAATTTTTGAGAAAAATTTTTTTGCGAATTTCTCCAATATTTCTGTGTTCTGATAGCCCCAGAAGAGTTCTAACTTTTATCATGATGAATCGAATCGATAAAGTGAAAAACGAAAGACTTATATCAGTCAAACTTCGAAATTTTTGAGTAAAATTATTTTTGCGATTTTCTCCAATATTTCTGAGTTCTGATAACCCCCAGAAGAGTTCTGACTTTTATCATGATGGATCGAATCGCTAAAGTGAAAAACGAAAGACTTATATCAGTCAGAGTTCGAAATTATTGAGTAAAACTATTTTTGCGATTTTCTCCAATATCTTTGTGTTCTGATAACCCCAAAAGAGTATTAACGTTTTTCATGATGGATCGAATCGCTAAAGTGAAAAACGAAAGACTTATATCAGACCAAAATTTTTGAGAAAAATTTTTTTTGCGAATTTCTCCAATATTTCTGTGTTCTGATAGCCCCCAGAAGAGTTCTAACTTTTATCATGATTGATCGAATCTCTAAAGTGAAAAACGAAAGACTTATATCAGTCAAACTTCGAAATTTTTGAGTAAAATTATTTTTGCGATTTTCTCCAATATCTGTGTGTTCTGATAACCCCAGAAGAGTATTAACTTTTTTCATGATGGATCGAATCGCTAAAGTGAAAAACGAAAGACTTATATCAGTCAAACTTCAAAATTTTTGAGTAAAATTATTTTTGCGATTTTCTCCAATATTTCTGAGTTCTGATAACCCCCAGAAGAGTTCTGACTTTTATCATGATGGATCGAATCGCTAAAGTGAAAAACGAAAGTCTTATATCAGTCAGAGTTCGAAATTATTGAGTAAAACTATTTTTGCGATTTTCTCCAATATCTTTGTGTTCTGATAACCCCAGAAGAGTATTAACTTTTTTCATGATGGATCGAATCGCTAAAGTGAAAAACGAAAGACTTATATCAGACCAAAATTTTTGAGAAAAATTTTTTTTGCGAATTTCTCCAATATTTCTGTGTTCTGATAGCCGCCAGAAGTGTTCTAACTTTTATCATGATGAATCGAATCGCTAAAGTGAAAAACGAAAGACTTATATCAGTCAGAGTTCGAAATTATTGAGTAAAACTATTTGTGCGATTTTCTCCAATATCTTTGTGTTCTGATAACCCCAAAAGAGTACTAACTTTTTTCATGATGGATCGAACCGCTAAAGTGAAAAACGAAAGACTTATATCAGATCAAAATTTTTGAGAAATATTTTTTTTGCGAATTTCTCCAATATTTTTGTGTTCTGATAGCCCCCAGAAGAGTTCTAACTTTTATCATGATTGATCGAATCGCTAAAGTGAAAAACGAAAGACTTATATCAGTCAAACTTCGAAATTTTTGAGTAAAATTATTTTTGCGATTTTCTCCAATATCTGTGTGTTCTGATAACCCCAGAAGAGTATTAACTTTTTCATGATGGATCGAATCGCTAAAGTAAAAAACGAAAGACTTATATCATTCAGAGTTCGTAATTATTGAGTGAAATTTTTTTTGCGAATTTCTCCAATATTTCTGTGTTCTGATAGCCTCCAGAAGAGTTCTAAGTTTTATCATGATGGATCGAATCGCTAAAGTGAAAAACGAAAGACTTATATCAGACCAAAATTTTTGTGAAAAATTTTTTTTGCGAATTTCTCCAATATTTCTGTGTTCTGATAGCCGCCAGAAGTGTTCTAACTTTTATCATGATGGATCGAATCGCTAAAGTGAAAAACGAAAGACTTATATCAGTCATAGGTCGAAATTATTGAGTGAAATTTTTTTTGCGAATTACTCCAATATTTCTGTGTTCTGATAGCCGCCAGAAGAGTTCTAACTTTTATCATGTTGGATCGAATCGCTAAAGTGAAAAACGAAAGACTTATATCAGTCAGAGTTCGAAATTATTGAGTAAAACTATTTTTGCGATTTTCTCCAATATCTTTGTGTTCTGATAATCCCAAAAGAGTATTAACTTTTTTCATGATGGATCGAATCGCTAAAGTGAAAAACGAAAGACTTATATCAGACCAAAATTTTTGAGAAAAATTTTTTTTGCGTATTTCTCCAATATTTCTGTGTTCTGATAGCCGCCAGAAGAGTTCTAACTTTTATCATGATGGATCGAATCGATAAAGTGAAAAACGAAAGACTTATATCAGTCAAACTTCAAAATTTTTGAGTAAAATTATTTTTGCGATTTTCTCCAATATCTGTGTGTTCTGATAACCCCAGAAGAGTATTAAATTTTTCATGATGGATCGAATCGCTAAAGTGAAAAACGAAAGACTTATATCAGTCAAACTTCAAAATTTTTGAGTGAAATTTTTTTTGCGAATTTCTCCATCATCTGTGTGTTCTGATAACCCCAGAAGATTATTAACTTTTTTCATGAAGGATTAAATAGCTAAAGTGATGAACGAAAGACTTATATCAGACCAAAATTTTTGAGAAAAGTTTTTTTTTGCGAATTTCACCAATGTTTCTGTGTTTTGATAGGCCCCAGAAGATTATTAACTTTTTTCATGATGGATCAAATAGCTGAAGTGATGAACGAAAGACTTATATCAGACCAAAATTTTTGAGAAAAATTTTTTTTGCGAATTTCTCCAATATTTCTGTGTTCTGATAGCCGCCAGAAGAGTTCTAATTTTTATCATGATGGATCGAATCGCTAAAGTGAAAAACGAAAGACTTATATCAGTCAGAGTTCGAAATTATTGAGTAAAATTTTTTTGCGAATTTCTCCAATATCTTCTGTGTTCTGATAACCCCAGAAGAGTATCTAACTTTTTTCATGATGGATCGAATCGCTAAAGTGAAAAACGAAAGACTTATATCAGACCAAAGTTTTTGAGAAAAATTTTTTTTGCGAATTTCTCCAATATTTCTGTGTTCTGATAGCCCCAGAAGAGTTCTAACTTTTATCATGATGGATCGAATCGCTAAAGTGAAAAACGAAAGACTTATATCAGACCAAAATTTTTGAGAAAAATTTTTTTTGCGAATTTCTCCAATATTTCTGTGTTCTGATAGCCCCAGAATAGTTCTAACTTTTATCATGATGGATCGAATCGCTAAAGTGAAAAACGAAAGACTTATATCAGTCAGAGTTCGAAATTATTGAGTAAAATTTTTTTTGCGAATTTCTCCAATATTTCTGTGTTCTGATAGGCCCCAGAAGATTATTAACTTTTTTCATGATGGATCAAATCGCTAAAGTGATAAACGAAAGACTTATATCAGACCTAAATTTTTGAGAAAAATTTTTTTTGCGAATTTCTCCAATATTTCTGTGTTCTGATAGCCCCAGAAGAGTATTAACTTTTTCATGATGGATCGAATCGCTAAAGTGAAAAACGAAAGACTTATATCAGTCATAGTTCGAAATTTTTGAGTAAAATTTTTTTTGCGAATTTCTCCAATATTTCTGTGTTCTGATAGCCCCAGAAGAGTTCTAACTTTTATCATGATGGATCGAATCGCTAAAGTGAAAAACGAAAGACTTATATCAGTCAGAGTTCGAAATTATTGAGTAAAACTATTTTTGCGATTTTCTCCAATATCTTTGTGTTCTGATAACCCCAGAAGAGTATTAACTTTTTTCATGATGGATCGAATCGCTAAAGTGAAAAACGAAAGACTTATATCAGACCAAAATTTTTGAGAAAAATTTTTTTTGCGAATTTCTCCAATATTTCTGTGTTCTGATAACCCTAGAAGAGTTCTAACTTTTATCATGATGAATCGAATCGCTAAAGTGAAAAACGAAAGACTTATATCAGACCAAAATTTTTGAGAAAAATTTTTTTTGCGAATTTCTCCAATATTTCTGTGTTCTGATAGCCCCCAGAAGAGTTCTAACTTTTATCATGATGGATCGAATCGCTAAAGTGAAAAACGAAAGACTTATATCAGTCAAACTTCGAAATTTTTGAGTAAAATTATTTTTGCGATTTTCTCCAATATCTGTGTGTTCTGATAACCCCAGAAGAGTATTAACTTTTTTCATGATGGATCGAATCGCTAAAGTGAAAAACGAAAGACTTATATCAGTCAGAGTTCGAAATTATTGAGTGAAATTTTTTTTGCGAATTTCTCCAATATTTCTGTGTTCTGATAGCCACCAGAAGAGTTCTAACTTTTATCATGATGGATCGAATTGCTAAAGTGAAAAACGAAAGACTTATATCAGTCAGAGTTCGAAATTATTGAGTAAAACTATTTTTGCGATTTTCTCCAATATCTTTGTGTTCTGATAACCCCAAAAGAGTATTAACTTTTTCATGATGGATCGAATCGCTAAAGTGAAAAACGAAAGACTTATATCAGTCAACTTCAAAATTTTTGAGTAAAATTATTTTTGCGAATTTCTCCAATATTTCTGTGTTCTGATAGCCCCCAGAAGAGTTCTAACTTTTATCATGATGGATCGAATCGCTAAAGTGAAAAACGAAAGACTTATATCAGTCAAACTTCGAAATTTTGAGTAAAATTATTTTTGCGATTTTCTCCAATATCTGTGTGTTCTGATAACCCCAGAAGAGTATTAACGTTTTTCATGATGGATCGAATCGCTAAAGTGAAAAACGAAAGACTTATATCAGTCAAACTTCAAAATTTTTGAGTAAAATTATTTTTGCGATTTTCTCCAATATTTCTGAGTTCTGATAACCCCCAGAAGAGTTCTGACTTTTATCATGATGGATCGAATCGCTAAAGTGAAAAACGAAAGTCTTATATCAGTCAGAGTTCGAAATTATTGAGTAAAACTATTTTTGCGATTTTCTCCAATATCTTTGTGTTCTGATAACCCCAGAAGAGTATTAACTTTTTTCATGATGGATCGAATCGCTAAAGTGAAAAACGAAAGACTTATATCAGACCAAAATTTTTGAGAAAAATTTTTTTTGCGAATTTCTCCAATATTTCTGTGTTCTGATAGCCGCCAGAAGTGTTCTAACCTTTATCATGATGAATCGAATCGCTAAAGTGAAAAACGAAAGACTTATATCAGTCAGAGTTCGAAATTATTGAGTGAAATTTTTTTTGCGAATTTCTCCAATATTTCTGTGTTCTGATAGCCCCAGAAGAGTTCTAACTTTTATCATGATGGATCGAATCGCTAAAGTGAAAAACGAAAGACTTATATCAGACCAAAATTTTTGAGAAAAATTTTTTTTGCGAATTTCTCCAATATTTCTGTGTTCTGATAGCCCCCAGAAGAGTTCTAACTTTTATCATGATTGATCGAATCGCTAAAGTGAAAAACGAAAGACTTATATCAGTCAGAGTTCGAAATTATTGAGTGAAATTATTTTTGCGAATTTCTCCAATATTTCTGTGTTCTGATAGCCGCCAGAAGTGTTCTAACTTTTATCATGATGGATCGAATCGCTAAAGTGAAAAACGAAAGACTTATATCAGACCAAAATTTTTGAGAAAAATTTTTTTTGCGAATTTCTCCAATATTTCTGTGTTCTGATAGCCCCAGAAGAGTTCTAACTTTTATCATGATGAATCGAATCGATAAAGTGAAAAACGAAAGACTTATATCAGTCAAACTTCGAAATTTTTGAGTAAAATTATTTTTGCGATTTTCTCCAATATTTCTGAGTTCTGATAACCCCCAGAAGAGTTCTGACTTTTATCATGATGGATCGAATCGCTAAAGTGAAAAACGAAAGACTTATATCAGTCAGAGTTCGAAATTATTGAGTAAAACTATTTTTTCGATTTTCTCCAATATCTTTGTGTTCTGATAACCCCAAAAGAGTATTAACTTTTTTCATGATGGATCGAATCGCTAAAGTGAAAAACGTAAGACTTATATCAGACCAAAATTTTTGAGAAAAATTTTTTTTGCGAATTTCTCCAATATTTCTGTGTTCTGATAGCCGCCAGAAGTGTTCTAACCTTTATCATGATGAATCGAATCGCTAAAGTGAAAAACGAAAGACTTATATCAGTCAGAGTTCGAAATTATTGAGTGAAATTTTTTTTGCGAATTTCTCCAATATTTCTGTGTTCTGATAGCCCTCAGAAGAGTTCTAACTTTTATCATGATGGATCGAATCGCTAAAGTGAAAAACGAAAGACTTATATCAGACCAAAATTTTTGAGAAAAATTTTTTTTGCGAATTTCTCCAATATTTCTGTGTTCTGATAGCCCCCAGAAGAGTTCTAACTTTTATCATGATTGATCGAATCGCTAAAGTGAAAAACGAAAGACTTATATCAGTCAGAGTTCGAAATTATTGAGTGATATTATTTTTGCGAATTTCTCCAATATTTCTGTGTTCTGATAGCCGCCAGAAGTGTTCTAACTTTTATCATGATGGATCGAATCGCTAAAGTGAAAAACGAAAGACTTATATCAGACCAAAATTTTTGAGAAAAATTTTTTTTGCGAATTTCTCCAATATTTCTGTGTTCTGATAGCCCTCAGAAGAGTTCTAACTTTTATCATGATGAATCGAATCGATAAAGTGAAAAACGAAAGACTTATATCAGTCAAACTTCGAAATTTTTGAGTAAAATTATTTTTGCGATTTTCTCCAATATTTCTGAGTTCTGATAACCCCCAGAAGAGTTCTGACTTTTATCATGATGGATCGAATCGCTAAAGTGAAAAACGAAAGACTTATATCAGTCAGAGTTCGAAATTATTGAGTAAAACTATTTTTTCGATTTTCTCCAATATCTTTGTGTTCTGATAACCCCAAAAGAGTATTAACTTTTTTCATGATGGATCGAATCGCTAAAGTGAAATACGAAAGACTTATATCAGATCAAAATTTTTGAGAAATATTTTTTTTGCGAATTTCTCCAATATTTTTGTGTTCTGATAGCCCCCAGAAGAGTTCTAACTTTTATCATGATTGATCGAATCGCTAAAGTGAAAAACGAAAGACTTATATCAGTCAAACTTCGAAATTTTTGAATAAAATTATTTTTACGATTTTTTCCAATATCTGTGTGTTCTGATAACCCCAGAAGAGTATTAACTTTTTCATGATGGATCGAATCGCTAAAGTAAAAAACGAAAGACTTATATCATTCAGAGTTCGTAATTATTGAGTGAAATTTTTTTTGCGAATTTCTCCAATATTTCTGTGTTCTGATAGCCTCCAGAAGAGTTCTAAGTTTTATCATGATGGATCGAATCGCTAAAGTGAAAAACGAAAGACTTATATCAGACCAAAATTTTTGTGAAAAATTTTTTTTGCGAATTTCTCCAATATTTCTGTGTTCTGATAGCCGCCAGAAGTGTTCTAACTTTTATCATGATGAATCGAATCGCTAAAGTGAAAAACGAAAGACTTATATCAGTCATAGTTCGAAATTATTGAGTGAAATTTTTTTTGCGAATTACTCCAATATTTCTGTGTTCTGATAGCCGCCAGAAGAGTTCTAACTTTTATCATGTTGGATCGAATCGCTAAAGTGAAAAACGAAAGACTTATATCAGTCAGAGTTCGAAATTATTGAGTAAAACTATTTTTGCGATTTTCTCCAATATCTTTGTGTTCTGATAATCCCAAAAGAGTATTAACTTTTTTCATGATGGATCGAATCGCTAAAGTGAAAGACGAAAGACTTATATCAGACCAAAATTTTTGAGAAAAATTTTTTTTGCGTATTTCTCCAATATTTCTGTGTTCTGATAGCCGCCAGAAGAGTTCTAACTTTTATCATGTTGGATCGAATCGATAAAGTGAAAAACGAAAGACTTATATCAGTCAAACTTCAAAATTTTTGAGTAAAATTATTTTTGCGATTTTCTCCAATATCTGTGTGTTCTGATAACCCCAGAAGAGTATTAAATTTTTCATGATGGATCGAATCGCTAAAGTGAAAAACGAAAGACTTATATCAGTCAAACTTCAAAATTTTTGAGTGAAATTTTTTTTGCGAATTTCTCCATCATCTGTGTGTTCTGATAACCCCAGAAGATTATTAACTTTTTTCATGAAGGATTAAATAGCTAAAGTGATGAACGAGAGACTTATATCAGACCAAAATTTTTGAGAAAAGTTTTTTTTTGCGAATTTCTCCAATGTTTCTGTGTTTTGATAGGCCCCAGAAGATTATTAACTTTTTTCATGATGGATCAAATAGCTGAAGTGATGAACGAAAGACTTATATCAGACCAAAATTTTTGAGAAAAATTTTTTTTGCGAATTTCTCCAATATTTCTGTGTTCTGATAGTCACCAGAAGAGTTCTAACTTTTATCATGATGGATCGAATCGCTAAAGTGAAAAACGATAGACTTATATCAGTCAGAGTTCGAAATTATTGAGTGAAATTTTTTTTGCGAATTTCTCCATTATTTCTGTGTTTTGATAGGCCCCAGAAGATTATTAACTTTTTTCATGATGGATCAAATAGCTAAAGTGATAAACGAAAGACTTATATCAGACCAAAATTTTTGAGAAAAATTTTTTTTGCGAATTTCTCCAATATTTCTGTGTTCTGATAGCCCCAGAAAGTTATTAACTTTTTTCATGATGGATCGAATCGCTAAAGTGAAAAACGAAAAACTTATATCAGTCATAGTTCGAAATTATTGAGTGAAATTTTTTTTGCGAATTTCTCCAATATTTCTGTGTTCTGATAGCCGCCAGAAGAGTTCTAATTTTTATCATGATGGATCGAATCGCTAAAGTGAAAAACGAAAGACTTATATCAGTCAGAGTTCGAAATTATTGAGTAAAACTATTTGTGCGATTTTCTCCAATATCTTTGTGTTCTGATAACCCCAAAAGAGTACTAACTTTTTTCATGATGGATCGAACCGCTAAAGTGAAAAACGAAAGACTTATATCAGACCAAAATTTTTGAGAAAAATTTTTTTTGCGAATTTCTCCAATATTTCTGTGTTCTGATAGCCCCAGAAGAGTTCTAACTTTTATCATGATGGATCGAATCGCTAAAGTGAAAAACGAAAGACTTATATCAGACCAAAATTTTTGAGAAAAATTTTTTTTGCGAATTTCTCCAATATTTCTGTGTTCTGATAGCCCCCAGAAGAGTTCTATCTTTTATCATGATTGATCGAATCGCTAAAGTGAAAAACGAAAGACTTATATCAGTCAAACTTCGAAATTTTTGAGTAAAATTATTTTTACGATTTTTTCCAATATCTGTGTGTTCTGATAACACCAGAAGAGTATTAACTTTTTTCATGATGGATCGAATCGCTAAAGTAAAAAACGAAAGACTTATATCATTCAGAGTTCGTAATTATTGAGTGAAATTTTTTTTGCGAATTTCTCCAATATTTCTGTGTTCTGATAGCCACCAGAAGAGTTCTAAGTTTTATCATGATGGATCGAATCGCTAAAGTGAAAAACGAAAGACTTATATCAGTCAGAGTTCGAAATAATTGAGTAAAACTATTTTTGCGATTTTCTCCAATATCTTTGTGTTCTGATAACCCCAAAAGAGTATTAACTTTTTTCATGATGGATCGAATCGCTAAAGTGAAAAACGAAAGACTTATATCAGTCAAACTTCAAAATTTTTGAGTAAAATTATTTTTGCGATTTTCTCCAATATTTCTGAGTTCTGATAACCCCCAGAAGAGTTCTGACTTTTATCATGATGGATCGAATCGCTAAAGTGAAAAACGAAAGACTTATATCAGTCAGAGTTCGAAATTATTGAGTAAAACTATTTTTGCGATTTTCTCCAATATCTTTGTGTTCTGATAACCCCAAAAGAGTATTAACGTTTTTCATGATGGATCGAATCGCTAAAGTGAAAAACGAAAGACTTATATCAGACCAAAATTTTTGAGAAAATTTTTTTTGCGAATTTCTCCAATATTTCTGTGTTCTGATAGCCCCCAGAAGAGTTTTAACTTTTATCATGATTGATCGAATCTCTAAAGTGAAAAACGAAAGACTTATATCAGTCAAACTTCGAAATTTTTGAGTAAAATTATTTTTGCGATTTTCTCCAATATCTGTGTGTTCTGATAACCCCAAAAGAGTATTAACGTTTTTCATGATGGATCGAATCGCTAAAGTGAAAAACGAAAGACTTATATCAGTCAAACTTCAAAATTTTTGAGTAAAATTATTTTTGCGATTTTCTCCAATATTTCTGAGTTCTGATAACCCCCAGAAGAGTTCTGACTTTTATCATGATGGATCGAATCGCTAAAGTGAAAAACGAAAGTCTTATATCAGTCAGAGTTCGAAATTATTGAGTAAAACTATTTTTGCGATTTTCTCCAATATCTTTGTGTTCTGATAACCCCAGAAGAGTATTAACTTTTTTCATGATGGATCGAATCGCTAAAGTGAAAAACGAAAGACTTATATCAGACCAAAATTTTTGAGAAAAATTTTTTTTGCGAATTTCTCCAATATTTCTGTGTTCTGATAGCCGCCAGAAGTGTTCTAACCTTTATCATGATGAATCGAATCGCTAAAGTGAAAAACGAAAGACTTATATCAGTCAGAGTTCGAAATTATTGAGTGAAATTTTTTTTGCGAATTTCTCCAATATTTCTGTGTTCTGATAGTCCCCAGAAGAGATCTAACTTTTATCATGATGGATCGAATCGCTAAAGTGAAAAACGAAAGACTTATATCAGACCAAAATTTTTGAGAAAAATTTTTTTGCGAATTTCTCCAATATTTCTGTGTTCTGATAGCCCCCAGAAGAGTTCTAACTTTTATCATGATTGATCGAATCGCTAAAGTGAAAAACGAAAGACTTATATCAGTCAGAGTTCGAAATTATTGAGTGATATTATTTTTGCGAATTTCTCCAATATTTCTGTGTTCTGATAGCCGCCAGAAGTGTTCTAACTTTTATCATGATGGATCGAATCGCTAAAGTGAAAAACGAAAGACTTATATCAGACCAAAATTTTTGAGAAAAATTTTTTTGCGAATTTCTCCAATATTTCTGTGTTCTGATAGCCCTCAGAAGAGTTCTAACTTTTATCATGATGAATCGAATCGATAAAGTGAAAAACGAAAGACTTATATCAGTCAAACTTCGAAATTTTTGAGTAAAATTATTTTTGCGATTTTCTCCAATATTTCTGAGTTCTGATAACCCCCAGAAGAGTTCTGACTTTTATCATGATGGATCGAATCGCTAAAGTGAAAAACGAAAGACTTATATCAGTCAGAGTTCGAAATTATTGAGTAAAACTATTTTTTCGATTTTCTCCAATATCTTTGTGTTCTGATAACCCCAAAAGAGTATTAACTTTTTTCATGATGGATCGAATCGCTAAAGTGAAAAACGAAAGACTTATATCAGACCAAAATTTTTGAGAAAAATTTTTTTTGCGAATTTCTCCAATATTTCTGTGTTCTGATAGCCGCCAGAAGTGTTCTAACCTTTATCATGATGAATCGAATCGCTAAAGTGAAAAACGAAAGACTTATATCAGTCAGAGTTCGAAATTATTGAGTGAAATTTTTTTTGCGAATTTCTCCAATATTTCTGTGTTCTGATAGTCACCAGAAGATTTCTAACTTTTATCATGATGGATCGAATCGCTAAAGTGAAAAACGAAAGACTTATATCAGACCAAAATTTTTGAGAAAAATTTTTTTTGCGAATTTCTCCAATATTTCTGTGTTCTGATAGCCCCCAGAAGAGTTCTAACTTTTATCATGATTGATCGAATCGCTAAAGTGAAAAACGAAAGACTTATATCAGTCAGAGTTCGAAATTATTGAGTGATATTATTTTTGCGAATTTCTCCAATATTTCTGTGTTCTGATAGCCGCCAGAAGTGTTCTAACTTTTATCATGATGGATCGAATCGCTAAAGTGAAAAACGAAAGACTTATATCAGACCAAAATTTTTGAGAAAAATTTTTTTTGCGAATTTCTCCAATATTTCTGTGTTCTGATAGCCCTCAGAAGAGTTCTAACTTTTATCATGATGAATCGAATCGATAAAGTGAAAAACGAAAGACTTATATCAGTCAAACTTCGAAATTTTTGAGTAAAATTATTTTTGCGATTTTCTCCAATATTTCTGAGTTCTGATAACCCCCAGAAGAGTTCTGACTTTTATCATGATTGATCGAATCGCTAAAGTGAAAAACGAAAGACTTATATCAGTCAGAGTTCGAAATTATTGAGTGAAATTTTTTTTGCGAATTTCTCCAATATTTCTGTGTTCTGATAGGCCCCAGAAGATTATTAACTTTTTTCATGATGGATCAAATAGCTAAAGTGATAAACGAAAGACTTATATCAGACCAAAATTTTTGAGAAAAATTTTTTTTGCGAATTTCTCCAATATTTCTGTGTTCTGATAGGCCCGAGAAAATTATTAACTTTTTTCATGATGGATCGAATCGCTAAAGTGAAAAATGAAAAACTTATATCAGTCATAGTTCGAAATTATTGAGTGAAATTTTTTTTGCGAATTACTCCAATATTTCTGTGTTCTGATAGCCGCCAGAAGAGTTCTAACTTTTATCATGATGGATCGAATCGCTAAAGTGAAAAACGAAAGACTTATATCAGTCAGAGTTCGAAATTATTGAGTAAAACTATTTGTGCGATTTTCTCCAATATCTTTGTGTTCTGATAACCCCAAAAGAGTACTAACTTTTTTCATGATGGATCGAACCGCTAAAGTGAAAAACGAAAGACTTATATCAGACCAAAATTTTTGAGAAAAATTTTTTTTGCGAATTTCTCCAATATTTCTGTGTTCTGATAGCCCTCAGAAGAGTTCTAACTTTTATCATGATGAATCGAATCGATAAAGTGAAAAACGAAAGACTTATATCAGACCAAAATTTTTGAGAAAAATTTTTTTTGCGAATTTCTCCAATATTTCTGTGTTCTGATAGCCCCCAGAAGAGTTCTATCTTTTATCATGATTGATCGAATCGCTAAAGTGAAAAACGAAAGACTTATATCAGTCAAACTTCGAAATTTTTGAGTAAAATTATTTTTACGATTTTTTCCAATATCTGTGTGTTCTGATAACCCCAGAAGAGTATTAACTTTTTTCATGATGGATCGAATCGCTAAAGTAAAAAACGAAAGACTTATATCATTCAGAGTTCGTAATTATTGAGTGAAATTTTTTTTGCGAATTTCTCCAATATTTCTGTGTTCTGATAGCCACCAGAAGAGTTCTAAGTTTTATCATGATTGATCGAATCGCTAAAGTGAAAAACGATCGACTTATATCAGTCAGAGTTCGAAATTATTGAGTGAAATTTTTTTTGCGAATTTCTCCATTATTTCTGTGTTTTGATAGGCCCCAGAAGATTATTAACTTTTTTCATGATGGATCAAATAGCTAAAGTGATAAACGAAAGACTTATATCAGACCAAAATTTTTGAGAAAAATTTTTTTTGCGAATTTCTCCAATATTTCTGTGTTCTGATAGGCCCGAGAAGATTATTAACTTTTTTCATGATGGATCGAATCGCTAAAGTGAAAAACGAAAGACTTATATCAGTCATAGTTCGAAATTATTGAGTGAAATTTTTTTTGCGAATTACTCCAATATTTCTGTGTTCTGATAGCCGCCAGAAGAGTTCTAACTTTTATCATGATGGATCGAATCGCTAAAGTGAAAAACGAAAGACTTATATCAGTCAGAGTTCGAAATTATTGAGTAAAACTATTTGTGCGATTTTCTCCAATATCTTTGTGTTCTGATAACCCCAAAAGAGTACTAACTTTTTTCATGATGGATCGAACCGCTAAAGTGAAAAACGAAAGACTTATATCAGACCAAAATTTTTGAGAAAAATTTTTTTTGCGAATTTCTCCAATATTTCTGTGTTCTGATAGCCGCCAGAAGAGTTCTAACTTTTATCATGATGGATCGAATCGCTAAAGTGAAAAACGAAAGACTTATATCAGTCAGAGTTCGAAATTATTGAGTGAAATTTTTTTTGCGAATTTCTCCATCATCTGTGTGTTCTGATAACCCCAGAAGAGTATTAACATTTTTCATGATGGATCAAATAGCTAAAGTGATGAACGAAATACTTATATCAGACCAAAATTTTTGAGAAAATTTTTTTGCGAATTTCTCCAATATTTCTGTGTTTTGATAGGCCCCAGAAGATTATTAACTTTTTTCATGAAGGATTAAATAGCTAAAGTGATGAACGAAAGACTTATATCAGACCAAAATTTTTGAGAAAAATTTTTTTTGCGAATTTCTCCAATGTTTCTGTGTTTTGATAGGCCCCAGAAGATTATTAACTTTTTTCATGATGGATCAAATAGCTGAAGTGATGAACGAAAGACTTATATCAGACCAAAATTTTTGAGAAAAATTTTTTTTGCGAATTTCTCCATTATTTCTGTGTTCTGATAGTCACCAGAAGAGTTCTAACTTTTATCATGATTGATCGAATCGCTAAAGTGAAAAACGATCGACTTATATCAGTCAGAGTTCGAAATTATTGAGTGAAATTTTTTTTGCGAATTTCTCCATTATTTCTGTGTTTTGATAGGCCCCAGAAGATTATTAACTTTTTTCATGATGGATCAAATAGCTAAAGTGATAAACGAAAGACTTATATCAGACCAAAATTTTTGAGAAAAATTTTTTTTGCGAATTTCTCCAATATTTCTGTGTTCTGATAGGCCCGAGAAGATTATTAACTTTTTTCATGATGGATCGAATCGCTAAAGTGAAAAATGAAAAACTTATATCAGTCATAGTTCGAAATTATTGAGTGAAATTTTTTTTGCGAATTACTCCAATATTTCTGTGTTCTGATAGCCGCCAGAAGAGTTCTAATTTTTATCATGATGGATCGAATCGCTAAAGTGAAAAACGAAAGACTTATATCAGTCAGAGTTCGAAATTATTGAGTAAAACTATTTGTGCGATTTTCTCCAATATCTTTGTGTTCTGATAACCCCAAAAGAGTACTAACTTTTTTCATGATGGATCGAACCGCTAAAGTGAAAAACGAAAGACTTATATCAGACCAAAGTTTTTGAGAAAAATTTTTTTTGCGAATTTCTCCAATATTTCTGTGTTCTGATAGCCCTCAGAAGAGTTCTAACTTTTATCATTATGAATCGAATCGATAAAGTGAAAAACGAAAGACTTATATCAGACCAAAATTTTTGAGAAAAATTTTTTTTGCGAATTTCTCCAATATTTCTGTGTTCTGATAGCCTCCAGAAGAGTTCTAAGTTTTATCATGATGGATCGAATCGCTAAAGTGAAAAACGAAAGACTTATATCAGACCAAAATTTTTGTGAAAAATTTTTTTTGCGAATTTCTCCAATATTTCTGTGTTCTGATAGCCGCCAGAAGTGTTCTAACTTTTATCATGATGAATCGAATCGCTAAAGTGAAAAACGAAAGACTTATATCAGTCAAACTTCAAAATTTTTGAGTAAAATTATTTTTGCGATTTTCTCCAATATCTGTGTGTTCTGATAACCCCAGAAGAGTATTAAATTTTTCATGATGGATCGAATCGCTAAAGTGAAAAACGAAAGACTTATATCAGTCAAACTTCAAAATTTTTGAGTGAAATTTTTTTTGCGAATTTCTCCATCATCTGTGTGTTCTGATAACCCCAGAAGATTATTAACTTTTTTCATGAAGGATTAAATAGCTAAAGTGATGAACGAAAGACTTATATCAGACCAAAATTTTTGAGAAAAGTTTTTTTTTGCGAATTTCTCCAATGTTTCTGTGTTTTGATAGGCCCCAGAAGATTATTAACTTTTTTCATGATGGATCAAATAGCTGAAGTGATGAACGAAAGACTTATATCAGACCAAAATTTTTGAGAAAAATTTTTTTTGCGAATTTCTCCAATATTTCTGTGTTCTGATAGTCACCAGAAGAGTTCTAACTTTTATCATGATTGATCGAATCGCTAAAGTGAAAAACGATCGACTTATATCAGTCAGAGTTCGAAATTATTGAGTGAAATTTTTTTTGCGAATTTCTCCATTATTTCTGTGTTTTGATAGGCCCCAGAAGATTATTAACTTTTTTCATGATGGATCAAATAGCTAAAGTGATAAACGAAAGACTTATATCAGACCAAAATTTTTGAGAAAAATTTTTTTTGCGAATTTCTCCAATATTTCTGTGTTCTGATAGGCCCGAGAAGATTATTAACTTTTTTCATGATGGATCGAATCGCTAAAGTGAAAAACGAAAGACTTATATCAGTCATAGTTCGAAATTATTGAGTGAAATTTTTTTTGCGAATTACTCCAATATTTCTGTGTTCTGATAGCCGCCAGAAGAGTTCTAATTTTTATCATGATGGATCGAATCGCTAAAGTGAAAAACGAAAGACTTATATCAGTCAGAGTTCGAAATTATTGAGTAAAACTATTTGTGCGATTTTCTCCAATATCTTTGTGTTCTGATAACCCCAAAAGAGTACTAACTTTTTTCATGATGGATCGAACCGCTAAAGTGAAAAACGAAAGACTTATATCAGACCAAAATTTTTGAGAAAAATTTTTTTTGCGAATTTCTCCAATATTTCTGTGTTCTGATAGCCGCCAGAAGTGTTCTAACTTTTATCATGATGGATCGAATCGCTAAAGTGAAAAACGAAAGACTTATATCAGTCAGAGTTCGAAATTATTGAGTGAAATTTTTTTTGCGAATTTCTCCATCATCTGTGTGTTCTGATAACCCCAGAAGAGTATTAACATTTTTCATGATGGATCAAATAGCTAAAGTGATGAACGAAATACTTATATCAGACCAAAATTTTTGAGAAAATTTTTTTTGCGAATTTCTCCAATATTTCTGTGTTTTGATAGGCCCCAGAAGATTATTAACTTTTTTCATGAAGGATTAAATAGCTAAAGTGATGAACGAAAGACTTATATCAGACCAAAATTTTTGAGAAAAATTTTTTTTTGCGAATTTCTCCAATGTTTCTGTGTTTTGATAGGCCCCAGAAGATTATTAACTTTTTTCATGATGGATCAAATAGCTGAAGTGATGAACGAAAGACTTATATCAGACCAAAATTTTTGAGAAAAATTTTTTTTGCGAATTTCTCCATTATTTCTGTGTTCTGATAGTCACCAGAAGAGTTCTAACTTTTATCATGATTGATCGAATCGCTAAAGTGAAAAACGATCGACTTATATCAGTCAGAGTTCGAAATTATTGAGTGAAATTTTTTTTGCGAATTTCTCCATTATTTCTGTGTTTTGATAGGCCCCAGAAGATTATTAACTTTTTTCATGATGGATCAAATAGCTAAAGTGATAAACGAAAGACTTATATCAGACCAAAATTTTTGAGAAAAATTTTTTTTGCGAATTTCTCCAATATTTCTGTGTTCTGATAGGCCCGAGAAGATTATTAACTTTTTTCATGATGGATGGAATCGCTAAAGTGAAAAATGAAAAACTTATATCAGTCATAGTTCGAAATTATTGAGTGAAATTTTTTTTGCGAATTACTCCAATATTTCTGTGTTCTGATAGCCGCCAGAAGAGTTCTAACTTTTTATCATGATGGATCGAATCGCTAAAGTGAAAAACGAAAGACTTATATCAGTCAGAGTTCGAAATTATTGAGTAAAACTATTTGTGCGATTTTCTCCAATATCTTTGTGTTCTGATAACCCCAAAAGAGTACTAACTTTTTTCATGATGGATCGAACCGCTAAAGTGAAAAACGAAAGACTTATATCAGACCAAAGTTTTTGAGAAAAATTTTTTTTGCGAATTTCTCCAATATTTCTGTGTTCTGATAGCCCTCAGAAGAGTTCTAACTTTTATCATTATGAATCGAATCGATAAAGTGAAAAACGAAAGACTTATATCAGACCAAAATTTTTGAGAAAAATTTTTTTTGCGAATTTCTCCAATATTTCTGTGTTCTGATAGTCACCAGAAGAGTTCTAACTTTTATCATGATTGATCGAATCGCTAAAGTGAAAAACGATCGACTTATATCAGTCAGAGTTCGAAATTATTGAGTGAAATTTTTTTTGCGAATTTCTCCATTATTTCTGTGTTTTGATAGGCCCCAGAAGATTATTAACTTTTTTCATAATGGATCAAATAGCTAAAGTGATAAACGAAAGACTTATATCAGACCAAAATTTTTGAGAAAAATTTTTTTTGCGAATTTCTCCAATATTTCTGTGTTCTGATAGGCCCGAGAAGATTATTAACTTCTTTCATGATGGATCGAATCGCTAAAGTGAAAAACGAAAGACTTATATCAGTCATAGTTCGAAATTATTGAGTGAAATTTTTTTTGCGAATTACTCCAATATTTCTGTGTTCTGATAGCCGCCAGAAGAGTTCTAATTTTTATCATGATGGATCGAATCGCTAAAGTGAAAAACGAAAGACTTATATCAGTCAGAGTTCGAAATTATTGAGTAAAACTATTTGTGCGATTTTCTCCAATATCTTTGTGTTCTGATAACCCCAAAAGAGTACTAACTTTTTTCATGATGGATCGAACCGCTAAAGTGAAAAACGAAAGACTTATATCAGACCAAAATTTTTGAGAAAAATTTTTTTTGCGAATTTCTCCAATATTTCTGTGTTCTGATAGCCCTCAGAAGAGTTCTAACTTTTATCATGATGAATCGAATCGATAAAGTGAAAAACGAAATACTTATATCAGACCAAAATTTTTGAGAAAAATTTTTTTTGCGAATTTCTCCAATATTTCTGTGTTCTGATAGCCCCCAGAAGAGTTCTATCTTTTATCATGATTGATCGAATCGCTAAAGTGAAAAACGAAAGACTTATATCAGTCAAACTTCGAAATTTTTGAGTAAAATTATTTTTACGATTTTTTCCAATATCTGTGTGTTCTGATAACCCCAGAAGAGTATTAACTTTTTTCATGATGGATCGAATCGCTAAAGTAAAAAACGAAAGACTTATATCATTCAGAGTTCGTAATTATTGAGTGAAATTTTTTTTGCGAATTTCTCCAATATTTCTGTGTTCTGATAGCCACCAGAAGAGTTCTAAGTTTTATCATGATGGATCGAATCGCTAAAGTGAAAAACGAAAGACTTATATCAGTCAGAGTTCGAAATAATTGAGTAAAACTATTTTTGCGATTTTCTCCAATATCTTTGTGTTCTGATAACCCCAAAAGAGTATTAACTTTTTTCATGATGGATCGAATCGCTAAAGTGAAAAACGAAAGACTTATATCAGACCAAAATTTTAGAGTAAAATTTTTTTTGCGAATTTCACCAATATTTCTGTGTTCTGATAGCCGCCAGAAGTGTTCTAACTTTTATCATGATGGATCCAATCGATAAAGTGAAAAACGAAAGACTTATATCAGAACAAAATTTTTGAGAAAAATTTTTTTTGCAAATTTCTCCAATATTTCTGTGTTCTGATAGCCCCCAGAAGTATTCTAACTTTTATCATGATGCATCGAATCGCTACAGTGAAAAACGAAACTTATATCAGTCAGAGTTCAAAATATTTGAGAAAATTTTTTTCGCGAATTTCTCCAATATTTCTGTGTTCTGATAGCCTTTTTTTTTTTTTTTTTTTGTTAACGGAGAGGAAATGCGTTACCGCATACCCCAGGCCTCGGGGGAGGCCTGGCGGTTATGTGGGGCTCTCCCCCGCCGTCGACGTGACGACGGGGGCATACCCACTAAAACCCCTCCGGGTGTCCGGCTCTGGTCCTTGGCTGGGGGACTCCGGGAACGCGTGCAGCATGCTTCCGGAGCCCCCCGGACCGGTCGGCCGAGGCCGACTCAGCACGCCGGGAGGACCCTGGTACAGGTCCCCCGGCAGGGCCGTGAGGCCAAGCCGGCCTCAGGTCGGGGGAGAGGGACACCAGCCCTCCCCCGCCTCTTCCCCTTGAGTTGTTTACGGGGGTAAAGCCCGGGAGTCCGGCCCCCCGGCCGGATGTCCCGGGCCCCTACGCGCCGGACTAGTCCGGCGCGGCGGCTTCTCCTTCTCAGTGTTGGGGGGGAGGAGGTAGGAAGGAAATTCCTTCCACTCCCCCACCAGCACCCCGGCGAGGCGCTAGAGGGGGAGCGATGGCGCGTAGTAGCGCGCGCGATCGCTCCCCCGGACCGTTAGGTCAGATCTGCCTCGCCGGGCTCACTAGCGCGGGGGACCCTTCTCCCGCGGCTGTGCGTCCCAAAAGCTGGGCCGGCAGCCGTAGGGGAGGAGGGTCGCTCCCTTTCTTCATTCCCGTGGCGGTCGCCGTTGTCCCTCTCCTCCACGATAGTGGGAGGGAGGGGGCGACCGCCACGGCTCTTCTGCCCCGCCGCCGCCCGGTGGAACTCCGGGCTCGGCGGGGGCCATTTCTTCTCCGTCGGGGCGGACGGGGCGAGGGCCGAGACGAGTTGTGACCCCCGTCTCCGCCGCCCCTTCTGTTCCTCGCATCGCCTGGGGGCATACGGCCCCCAGGCTGACGCTCCCGCACCTTTTCGGCCTCCTCCTTCTGCAGCATGACTCGCTCGCAGAAGGAGGAGACCGCCTTCCAGGCGCTCTCCCTGCCGACCATCTGACTGATGATGGCCGGCAGGGAGAGGTCGTTTCCAACTTCAGCCCTCAGAGACTCCGCGCAGCTCTTCCCACGCTGGACACTCTTCCATCGTGTGCCGCGCGGAGTCCCGGGCGGCGCCACAGTGGTGGCACTGTGTCGTCGGCTCCTTCCTTATCCTGCACAGGTACTCACCGAAGCAGCCATGCCCGGTGAGCACCTGTGTCGTCCTATAGGACAAGCCGCCAAACGGGCGGCCCACCCACTCGTCCAGGTGTGGTAGGACGGCCTCCAAGATCCGAGATCCGGCCGCCGGCGGGTTGTCGATGAGGTTCCTCTTCCATGACCTCATCACCCGCCGACGGGCCCTCTCCCGTAGCAACGCGGCGGCCCTGGGGGTGACTACCCCCCCCTCAAGGCGGATGGCTTTTGCCCTGGCGTAGGTCCACGCCAGGGCATCGGCCGTGTACTCCGCCGGGGGGAGCCCCGCCAGGGCCATGATTGCCGCGTTGGGAGCGGTGCGAAACGCGCGCGTTATCCTTCGCGCCAGCCGCCGCTGCACATCGTGCAACACCTTCTTGATGCGGCGGCTGGCCAGCGCCTCGCGGAACCACACCGGGGCTCCGTACAGGGCCCCGGACATGATCGCGAGGGCGTACGCGCGTCTAGCACCCACCCTCGGACCCCGGAGGTTGGGCATCAACCCATTGAGAGCGTTCAATCTCCTGCCCAACCGCTGGGCCAGCTGGTCAAAGTGATCAGCGAAGGCCCAGCGACCGTCCAGGTGCAACCCAAGGTACTTCAGGGTTGCACCCACCTGAACACGGGTGTTGTCCACCAGGACGAAGGCCTGGGGCGGTACCCCGGAGGAGCCATCGTGAAAGAATATGGCTTCTGTCTTCTCCGGGGCCACCCTCAGGCCCAGGCCTTTTATGGCACCGACGACACAGGCCACTGCCCAGTCGCCCTTGGCGACTGCTCCTCCCCAGGAGGTCCCCCCCGCCACTATGAACGTGTCGTCAGCGTAGCCGACGACGTAGCAGCGGGGGGGAGGGCCGTGCGGAGCACTTTGTCGTATGCGGCGTTCCATAGCAGGGGGCCCAACACGGACCCCTGTGGAACGCCACATGACACGTCCCTCCGCTGCTGGAGTCCGTCTTTGTCGCGGAACTCCAGCTCCCTATCCCGGAAATAGTCCTGAACGATGGCGACGAGGTAGGGCGGCAGGCGAAAGTACTCGCTCAGCGCCGCCACCACCTCGCCCCAGGGGAGACTATTAAAGGCGTTGGCGATATCCAGGGATATCGCCAACGCCACCACCCCGTCCCCCGTTAGGGATTCCGAGAGGGACCGAACCTGACGTATCGCGTCAATTGTCGATCGCGCCTCTCGGAACCCGTATTGTTTGGGGGACAGTTCAGGACCATTCCGGGCCATATGCCGGATGATGCGGTTAGCGATTATTCGCTCGAAGATCTTACCCGCATCATCCAGCATACAGAGGGGCCTGTACGCGGAGGGACTCTCCGCGGGCTTGCCCTCCTTTTTAAGGAGGACAAGCCGGGCCCTCTTCCACCTCCTGGGGAAGGTACCTTCCCGGAGGCACTTCGTGTACGTGGCACGAAGTGCCTCCCCTACGATAGGCGATGCCCGGGCCCAGATTTTGGCATAGATGCCATCCGGCCCGGGCGCCTTCGCTTTTTTGCCAGTTATTCGGGCGAAGGCCGCGACCATTTCGTGCCTGGACACCTCCAGTTCCTCCGACCATCCTGGGGGAGGGCCGGACTTTTCCGGGATATCCCTCCCCCGGGTGGGGAACAGTGTGTTCACCACCCTTTGGAGGAACTGGGGGTCCAGCGTCTCCGAGACTGGAGGCGCCCATGGGCGAAGCCTTTTCATCACTATACAGTATGGCCTGCCCCATGGGTCGCGATCCAGCTCGGAGATCATATCCTCCCAGGCCGCGGCCTTCGCCCGAGCTATGGCGGTCCTCAGGGCCTTTCTGGCATCCCTGAGGACCGCCGTGGCGTTTGTCAACGCTTCCTTCATGCCCCGTCGCTTGGCGCGCGTGTGCGCCCGCCTGGCGGCCACGGTAGCTCGCCTTAGTTCGGCGAGCTCCGCGGACCACCAGTAGGCGGCGCGGCGCGCCATAGGTCTGCTGCGGGGCATGGAGGCGTCGCAGGCACGCGACATAATCTCACAGAGGCGCTCCGCCTCCTCCTCGGCTCCGAGGTCAGCTCCTCCCTCCGGCCCAGTGGAGGCGTGGAGGCTGACCTCGAGGGCTTCTAGGTCGAGTTTCCTCAGAACCCATCGATTCCTATCCCGGGTGCGGCGGCGTTGCTCTCGCACCTCCGTGGGGGGGGAGACCAGCTCCATGGAGATAAGTCTATGATCAGACGTCTCTCCGAGGGAGCCGGTCTCCACCGTCCATCCCTGGACCCTGTTTAGGGCCTCGGGGGAGGCCCATGTCACGTCGACAATGGACTCTCCCCCGGTCCCCACGTATTGCCATTCCATTAACATCATTGCATTCGTTCCAATATTTCCATCCGATTGCCATCCCATTTCCATCATTTCCACAATTGCCATCGATTAATATCGAGAAGAATTTGATTAAAATCCGTTACTTTACTGATTAACACTTTAATACCTTATATCGTATATTATTATATAATTCTTAATTAATTTTTTTTTGTAAAGTTTTGATTAATCTTTACGTGATATTTCGTAAAAACTGTTGAAAGGTTGTATTAAAATCAGATCAATAATCTTCACGTTTGTAAGTTAGAGAATAAAAATAATACTCAAGTATCCATATATTTCATTGATTTTTATTACATTATTATTATTATTATTATTATTATTATTATTATTATTATTATTATTATTATTATTATTAATTATTGTGCCATATTAATCGCGCATATTATCATTTGTAAATCATGCGTATGCATGTATATGCCATTGTAACATAATAAAAAAAGAGTGGGCGCTTTCTAGTCTCTCTACGTCCCTGCGCAGAAATCGTCCGAAATCCTCTTTCTGAATTTTACGGCTAAACGTAGCACGGAAAACGTGATTGGTCGAGAGGGGAGTGAAGAGGAGGGTATCCATAGAGATAACATCGCCGCTTGCTCCATGTCTATCATCGCGATGCTTTCTCTCTCTAACTGAAAGCCTAAACAATTAAAGGACAATCACATTAAAAGAGAAAGAGAGAAAGAGAAGAAAGAGTGAGAAAGAGAGAGAGAGAGAGAGAGTTGCGTCAAGATTTAAAAAAATTAAAAAAGCTAATTTTTTCAAAAGCATAATTTGAAGACATTTAAATAATAAAGAATTATGTAAAAATAAAAAAATGGTATATTTATTCGTGGAAAGACATTTATTTCTTCTTCATCATATGATGCGATGTTAATTACAATTATTTTTTAAGTACTGCGTAAAATGAATGTTTCTTTATTAAAGAACCAAATTCTCTCTGTTACTATTAAACATCTTTTTTAAGTAAAAATATGATTGTGCAAAATATGGGCATAAACGTATTGATATGTATTAATATCAATGTTAATGTAAATAATTCAGACTATAATAAATAAAAAATTACGCGAAAGTAGACGTAATTAATCATTTGTGCACATTCTCGACCCCTGTTCTGGATGCAACATATGCGATACGCGTCAGATTTTATTTGCAGCAAAATGGATGTTAGCACGGACAACAACCCACATCCATTTCTCGAGAGATGGATGTGGGTTGTTGTCCGTGCTAACATCCACACTGTTTTTAACGGCGGGTTGCAAAATGGATGTGACACGTAGTTCCCATTCTGACCAGAATAGATGTGCATCACTAGTGTACGGGAGTTTCGAAGCGTTATAGGAAAAAGGCCGCCGTGGCCGCTCTCAGGTTCCTCTCTGGTTATGTTTTCGTGACCGAACATACGTCGATTTGGAGGTTACTTTCATCGAAGGGTAATAAAGATACAAATCAAGATGAATATCGTCAGGCGACAGTGTTTCAAGATTTTACAGAGTAATGTTGAAAGTCAGAGGCTGTTGTATACTCTCGACAGAACTTTCAGCTTCAAAAGTGCCTTATCTTTGGAAAACTTGTATCCGGGAAGCAATCTGAAGCTACACACTCCTACTTTCGTTAGTGTATACTGATTTACTTAAAAATACGTAATAAAATTAATTCCGTTCATTTATCGTTTTTATTATCATTTATATTATACTTTGAGTAACATAACCTCAATGTTAAGTGGACGGTGACAGCGATTATCGCTAGTTCGTTTTTCAGAAACCAGATCCTAAAGCAAAATTCAGTGGTTATATTCCCATAGACAAAATACAAATAACGTACAGCGGTAGCAGCGGACCGGGAGGGCAAAATGTGAATTGTGTAAATACCAAGGTAGACTTGAGATTCCAGGTGGACAGTGCTACTTGGCTGTCTGAAGAGATTCGAAAAAAGTTAGCTGAACAGGTGAGTAGAGTCGCACACGTATATAAAGTTTGTGGTCAATTTAAATTATAAGTAGTGGTCAATGAAATTTTTGCCTGACAACCTGGTAATATCAGGTTTGCGAAAAACTTGAGCAATATTATTATTGTTGTTTCAGCAAAGGAATAAAATAAACAAAGAAGGTTACTTAATAATCAAGTCCGATTTGACAAGATCTCAGCACTTAAATTTGGCAGACGCTCTTGAAAAGTTAAGGGAAATGATAAGAGCCACATTGGTAAAGTCACTTGAATCGTCACCTGAATCAGAGGAAAAGAAAAGGAAGAACATGTTAAGAGCTGCTAGGGAGAGACTACATGAGAAGAGATCTCGTTCTGAAATCAAACAAAGCAGACGAGTTCCATTGGTTGAGTTTTAAGCAATTAATTTAGTTAATTATTTAAGTTACTTATTCAAGTACTGTATAAGTTATAACTATAAGTAGGAATGAATAAAGATGAAATAAAGAAAAAGAATTTATACACAGTGTACTATGAATTTATGAGAATAATCTTTATAAATGTAATATAAAAAAAATGAAATATTAAATTAAGATAATGTAAAAACGTTGAATTAAAATCAAACTTTAATTTGCATTAAAATATATATATAAGAAACATAATAAAATATATAAAATATAAATGATATATATATATTTAAATTGCAAATGTATATAAAATATACACAATAATAAAAAGTCGATTGCTCACTCTTGTCCGTAATACTCATGGTTTCTATGGTAACGCTGATGCCGGGAATAAGAAAACAAACCGTGGAAATGGAAACCTGTCTCTACTACAGTTGACTACAATAACCAAGTTTTAGTTTTTCATTGAGAAAATGTCCTATCGTGATTTACGCAGTACGTATATAAGTATTAATATAGATATACAGGTTAAGGAAACAGTAATGTGTGATTTACCTTTTTTTCGTTTCTGCCTGTACAGATTTTACCGAGATAATGAGGGTGCTGGGTTATCCAAGATTAATTTCCATCGCGAACTTTCGTGTGCCGAATTTTCCCCTGGTCGCAGAGATTCTGGTTTGGCTGGTGAAACGATTCGAGCCAGACGTTGATGTATTTAGCGATCACGACACTGAGGAACAACGTGTAACACTGATACGTAGTGTCGCTGAGTTCATGGTAAATAATTTAAACATTACATGTAGTATATTAAGTTGAATTTGCTAAGTTATTTAATAAAATTACATTGTTATTTATTTTAAAACGTTATTCTGGACCATTTAGTAAGCAAAATGTTAACAGTATTCTAAAAATTTGCAAATTCAAGTAGATTAGAGCAGCATTTATACATTAAGCTTGTCTTCTGTCATCCGCTAACATAATCAGATAGTACATAATTCTATACATTCTAGGCATTGAAGACAAATGTTAAGTTAAATACAAAGAAGTTATATCAAGCCGACGGTTACGCGGTGAAGGAGATGTTGAAGATAGCCACATTGCTGTATGACGCACAAAGCAGTAGTAGTGCTGAGCAAAATCAATCGAGCGGTAATCAGAACGTGGTGGATTTCGATATATCCGATAAAATTAATGAGCTGAAAACAACTCGACACTTGGCGAGCCAGTTGACCATCAACGGGGCGACTCTCTTCGACTTACTTGGCCGAGAAGTGGAACTTCGTGAGATTCGCAATACCAAAATTGCGAGGCAGTTTGACACTTCGGAAATAGAAGTAGCTTTAAAGGAGGTCATCGAGAATACGCGTAAAGAGATCAATGAAACGAAGAAGCAGATCGACAATGTCAAAGTAAACATTTTTATCTGTGATAAAACTTGTTTACTTTGGCTTCTTGTGCTTAAAATTGCTTGTTTGACTTTTACAAAGTGTCTCATTGTAATACAACAGCATAATTTATCAAATAATAAATATAATTTAATTTTGAAGGAAACGGAACAAAACTTGGATGCAAGAATTGAGAGGCGGAAAACGGAACTCGATAGAAATCAAAAGAGACTCCATACATTGAAGAAAGTGCGTCCGGCATTTATGGAGGAATTTGAGAAGCTCGAAGTTGAGTTAAGAGCTTTGTACGATGATTATTTACAGAAATTTCGGTATCTAGCGTACTTGGAACACTTGTACGAAGACACAGCAAAGATGGAGCAAGAAAGATTTGAAAGACGGTATTCATCAAAAACAAATATAAAACAAAATAAAATGATACAATTATAAATAGCATATAAATAGATCACGATATAATCACGTAATAATATTAATTTCAATTGCAGGCAAGCTGCAACAAAGAAGCAACTGGAACAAATGAGAGCCGAGGATACGAATTTCGAGAGCATGATGGAAGGGAACGATTCCATATTTGCTACAAATCTTCAAGAATCTCTCGTTACTCCTCTTACAAATCCGGAAGCCACAGCGGCAGAAAAATCTGGTCAATCCACTATCAAGCCAAGTAACAATTTTTATAAAAAATAACTTACATGATATATGCAATATCGTAATTCTGTAAATCTCTTAAATCGATAAAATACTTGAAAAAAAATGGAGAAATATATGTATGAAGGAAATGATATATTTTCCTATTAAAATATTTTTAATAACAAGTTAAAAATATTTTAGCTACTGGAAGAGCGCATTCCAAGATGCAATATACTCAGCGACGCATTTACGGTAGTATGTCTGGACGGCAAAGAGGCACGATCCAGGAAAATGAAAGCGACGGTTCGTTAGATAGCGATAGTGATTTACTGATCGACGGCGATTTCGATGATGATGATGATGAAGATCTTTTAAATTCTGTGGGTGCGACAGGCAATTATAATCTTAAAGCCACTCAAGAAAAGCGGTCAGTCAGTAAAATAGAAAGACATTCGGATGATGATTTTTAATGTATATAATGTAATCTCTGGCGATTATTGATAATTTTATATATTAAATATTAATATTAAATAGAAAAATAAACAGTAATCAATAAAATAAATAAGCTTAATTAAAAGTAAAAAAAATTAGTGTAAAATATTTGGCGCTATATATTATACCAATCAAAAGTTATGTCTTCATGGCTATAAAGAATAAAAATGATTAATAAAATATTATTGATACATTATTCCTTCAATTTAATTTACAAAATTTTACATTACATTATCGAATTTACTACTATTGCACAGTAGTATAAAATATATATTAAAACAGCGGTTTTTAAATATAATTTTTTTTCAATATTACATGCATTTAAGTCTTTTTTCAAAAGATAATTTTTTAAATATTAATACGTAAGAATTAATTAATGTAGTTTATAGTTTAAACAATATGCTATGGACATTCAAGAAAATTAAAAAGTACATATTGTCCTAGTAGTCATATTTATTAATTTCGTCAACATAATCAATGTCGACACATTGTCGACTGTAGCTCAGCATTGATCACATGTATTACCTTACGACTAGTTTACATGTCATGTACGTGTCACATGTACGTACACATGCGTGTATACACATATATACATAAACTTGCGTGTGCGTAAGAAACAATTCTTTGTATTAATAAACAAATAGAAAGACTTTGCTACGTTCATCTGTCACAACATTCGGTATATTACGAAGAGTACCGATTCAGTGTGTTTTTACCAAAAATCTCTTTTTTAACATTACGTAAATTGTATTTATTTGACACACAATTGCAACTTATCTTTTTATTAAATTCTCTTGTGCAATTTCATTCTCATTGTCGATCTGTTTGTTTGTACATATATATGTCAATTGAAATTTTCGATGTTTATTTTTAAATAATCATAGAATTTTATGCGGCAAAATTCATATCTCTTTTTCAAAAAACGTTACTTATGTATATAAAAAAATTCATCTTACGCTATGTGACATTTTTGATAGAGTTTCTCGACTAGAGACGATTGCAAACGCGGACGAATTGCACAACAATTATTGTATCACAAAGCCATTTACTTTTTATACTTTTGTGTATGGATGTATAAAAAGATATGTTATACGAAAGTAAAAACAAACAAATTTACTTGAGTCAAGTCAAATGTATAAAACTGTGAAGTGTACTAACGGATGTCTATGTGTCCAAATAAGTTTGTAGTTTTTTCAAAGTTAGATTTCAATGACTGCAAAATTTTCGATGGACTGCATCTGAAGTAATTCTCGAGTTTTCTCGAGATCATGTATTGTATTCTCTAGGCTGTCTCTGCAGATTTAATCTCTAACAGTCCTAAATACATATTATACATATATCACTATGCTAATTATTGATTCTATAGATATGCATAAGATACATTTTGTGTGAATTTACAAGTATCTAAAAAAAAGGTTTACCCTCGAAATATAACGGTACAATAGGAATAATATCTAGTGTTGCTCGTGTTGTTTATCACCAACTGCTTTCTTTTAGCCCGCGATTTAGGCCTTCCGTAACAATCTTTCTTAACGATAATACAATTTGTGCCGCAGACAATCACACTTGCGCTGCACGAACAAAAGAATTATGAGATACAGATACAAGAGTCCGTATAAAACAGTAAGAGAGAAGCACCACCACCGTGTAGTGTCAAATTCAATAGACTTGGCAGGTTGTCTTCAGATTTCGCTAATCATTCAAGGATCCGTCACACGTAGAAAAATATGATTAATTCGCGTCTCGTTTCTTCTTTTTCTCACGATAATCTCTATTATCTCGTTGGTAAGCGTATTCTCCAGTTTCGCAAATTTAAAAACACGTTCCGAGTTGAGAGTTTCATAAAAAAAGACGGGGGTTTGCCTAGCTCAGTTTGAGAAGACTAAGGTCCGCCGTAATTGTAGAAATAGGTCCTCGCGACTTTCGGAGTACCGGTGAAATTGCCAATGTCCCACAGGATCTCAACAATGGTTTTTCGCTACCTGACCGGCTTGCTGGGTGGATTGGCTTTGATTCGTGGTGTTAACGCCGGGACCGGATCAAGCTCCGGAAGTGAGCATTCGGCGCGCAGTTCCGTCCACGTTTTGTCGACATTCGTGGCGAGTCGTTCTCTGTATTTGTAGGCCGTTCTGTCGACCGTCGATTGTGTCTTGATGCAGTCGTCGCCGCCAAATTCGCAGACACGATAATGGTGCAGGATGGCGGCATCGGAGGGTACGTTCAAGGTTCCATGACCCGGAATAAATTCCCAGACGAAATGGTTGCCCGCCTCCACCACGTCTTGCGGTTTACAAATGTATTTAGAGCGTTGTTTGTGTGGATGCAATTTGGTGCGGCGTCGTGTTTTTTTTAGAGTGATTAAACCAGCCTCGGTAGGAGTACGGCTGGTCGCCACGAATGGATCGTCGGCCCATTGTAGATAGAAAAAGGCGTTTTGAAAGGAAAATGCGCCCGTGGACTTGATGTTAATTCGATTTCCCATCCATCTAGAAACCGTTTCGTTACAGAATTAATATTACTTGTTTTTAACCCAAATTCAAATTCATAAAATTAAATTACTCGCCATTACCAATAAGAATGAAATAAAAATTAAAAATAAGTAATTATTTTTCATTGGTAATTTATAATATTATTTTATATTTGTTGATTTAAAAATAATAAATATTGTGTTATGTATAATCTATATTATTAGATAATTTATATTCATAAAGACACGTGACGTACCGTAGAAGATCTATTATGGTGTTGTTATGCCTTGGTATAATATACTCGTCGAGGTCTACGAGCGCCACATATTCGTACTTGTACATAGATCGGTAGAGGCAATCGTTAAGCGCCGCGAAGAGACCCTCCGTGCGAATTTCCCGCTGGGAAATCATGTCGAGATGATGCCACGGTAGCACTGTAACCAGATCCTTGTTCTCGTAATATTTTAGCGCACAACCGGCTGCTGCGCCTACAGTGTCGTTATACAAAGTGACGTGGGTAGCGCCCAGGAGTCTGTGCAACTCGATAAATTCCACCAATTGCAAAACCTATAAATATGAAACAGGTTTACACGTCAAAATATCTCGTAATGCATTCGTTTCTCCATAGATATATTCATTAAAGTTTTCACAGAAAAATAAATAGACTCGAGATAAATAAACTTGTTTTTCCGGGTGTATTTTATGTTGATAAATGCACAATCATATCGCTATATTGCAAAGTATAATAGATAAATATTAAAATTGTTATTTGTACAAGTATGGAATAATATCAATAAGAGACATACTAATGAAACATGAATTAGATTTGAACATTCATACTCGAATTATATACCTGCGATATACACCTTTTACTATTTATCTTCACGTAATGTGTCTCATGGAAAATGTTAATTTATAAATTACAAAAATTTTTACAAATACATATTACATATGAGATACGGCATGTTGTGCCGTATCTCATATTATTTGTTTTGTTTTAAAATTTCCATATGAAAATATTACAAAAATTTTTGCAAATGCATATTACAATATTTATTCAAATTTTTTCTTTAATTTATATATGTAATTTAAATATATATTTATTCTCTTTTATGTACATTTAGAATTGTATGCTTTTCTAATTTTGTATAATATAACTTCTACTTTTATATTTTCAAACCTAAATATATATTGTAATTTCTCCTAAAATTCATTTAAATCTAAATTAGCTTATTAAACATAAATATTATAATTACAAAATAAAAAAAAATTAAAAATACTGTTATCAAGTAAAATACTTTTATTCCATTAAATTAGACAAATGTGCAGGTGAAAATAATAACAAATGGATTTAAACAAAATTTTTGCATAGATTATACTAGAATGAGTAGAAGCAAAACAAAAGCGATAAGCGCGAGCAAATACAATATACGAGGCTTAATGCACAGGTCTATAAATTACGTAGTCATGTTCACGAGTATAATGGTCATCGATTATTTAACGGTACCGTTTATCTGAACAACATACCCTATTGTAGTAATAGTGTAAAGGTTTGACGCAAATAGCTAAAGCCTCCTTGTCGTTCGTCCTGCTCTCGAAACGATTTTGTATGAGGATGCGATTCGTCGGAACCGCTCGCAGTCTTGCCACGACGCTGACTGCTTCCGGCACCTGATCCGTCGTCGGGGACTCTTTAGGCAACGGACATATTACGAAGCAGGCACTATACTTGAGATTCCAATTCTCTCGAATTACCTGAAAATAATGATATGTTCAAGACATATCGAATTATTTTGAATATATATCAAATAGTTTATATTATTTAACAGATATTTAAAAATAAAAAAAATTTTGAAAGTCTTTAATATATTCTAAAAGTTTTGTGAACGTTTTGAAAATAATTTCTTGTTTATAACATTTTATTTTTATCCTCCAGTTTATATACAAAGATATACATAAATATAAAATGTTATACAACTAAATTATTGTTAAAATTAATGAATAAAATATTGTAACTTTGTATAATTTTTTAAAAACGTTATTTTAAAAATTCATATCTTTATTATATCATCATTTAGCATACCTATCTCTATTATGCCACTCTTTCAGTTCGCGTAAAAAGCTTTTTCCAATAATTTACGAGTTTCGAATATTTTTCTCTGTTTTCTGCATTAAATACAATATTATTTTTGCTTTACAACTTTTAATATAGTTTTATTTTTATCTTTAATTAAGGGTTTTAATTTTCTCGTATTACGTTTTAAAATTTCCATATGGAGTTAATAAACCAGATTTTTTATAAATATTAAAGCAACAGTGACTAAAATATTAATATCAGAGACAATGTGGCACTGTTCTTTCGTGTTTAGATTAGTTAGATATTCTGAATCAAAATTATTTCTCTGGGAGGAGCATACCTTAACTTTGGCAGCTACTGTTACCGAGGCAGTGACGTTTGCGCCGTTTTGCTGTCGGTACCAGAGCCTACACCAGACACGCTCCGGTCCTCTGGTTTTAGTAGCGCTAATCACACGTACTACACCCTGACTCTTGCCAGCCGGCGTACCCGCGCCGCTAACTCTGTTGTCGAAATATGCCGAATAAACGAAAAATTTGAACCTATAGACCAAACATACATCTCATTATCTCTATTCAACAGTGTAAATGTCCCAGAATATGGGGCGATTTAAATAATTAAATCTAATAATTAAATCTTTACGTTATTTATACGGCATATATAATTTAAGATGCGCAAAATATATAAAATAGTAAAGCAAAACTACATAAAAGAGAGAGTAGTGAATTTTCAATAAATTGGACTTTTGCGTGCGAATAAAATTAAAATAAACAATAATTAGCCCAATTTAATTTATTAGAGTGTTTTTAAGAAAATTATATATTTAATAATTACACAAGACAATTTGTTTTTCTTTTTTTTTAATAAAATAACTAGGCAATAAAGATTTTATTGTGAATTTTATAATGCTTTATTTTGTATCTTGGAGTACCTATGGATTTTTTACTATTTGACATAAAGGACTATTTTAAGCCTCTCAAGGAACAATAAAATTAATAACGAAGCTGCAGAAACAATATATCTTAAAACATTATTTATTGTACGGTTAATATTCGAAAAATTGAAACTCAAAAATAAAAAGAATCAAGCATCCTTAATTTACTTACGTGATTATCAAATGAACGAACCTCGTATTAGTGACTGGTAACCATTCGGCATGTGTGACTTTTAGGTTTTGATCCAACTGCGGTAAATGAGCTTCCAAGCTAGGTGGTAAGCTCGGTAAGCCGCGCGGATCCGGGTGAATTACCGTCTTCTGGCCACCATTCTCCCCGCGTACCAGCAACCCGACGTGCTCATCAAAACTACCCTTCAAACCGGCGTAATCTTCAGCCTGGGGACATCAAAATTACATACATGCTTTTTAACTTATTTAATATTACGTGATAATCAATATACATGCATACGTATATTGATAATATGTCTATATTTAAGTAATGTACAAAATAATACAAAATGTCTTTGTGAAATTACATCTATTTACCGAGAGTTTAAAAACAAGAAAAAAAAATTAAATTTGAATCCTCCCCACAAAATTCTAGTCTTTAATTTATGACGCTGAGGTTTCAAGCAGTATTTTCGTTACTTTAAGTCTTTTAAACAAAATTTTTCTAAACAAAATTTTCTCCCAATTAATACGGTTTGTTAATAATCTATAAAATAAGCTTGCCACTTCAGAGTCCCTTCAAAATTGAGTTAGGTCTTAAAACTCAAAGATTCTTAGAACGGACAACTTGCGAGACGAGTTTTAAAATACTCGGGCTTTTCTCGCGGTATCGCGATGGGAGATGTAAACGGATGAAGAAAGTTCCGTGGGATCCGGCAAACTAATTTGTCAGGTGGTCGCTCGCTCGTATCCGGTTAAACTTTTCCACTGCGGTCGTATGTCTTTTCCGAACCACGTTGGAGCAACGTCGTTCGGGCAAGCTGCTGTGCGGAGCTATTTTTCCTTCAAAGTTCTCAGGGGTTCGCGTGAATCATTGTCCGGTACTAGACGCAAAGGGTGCATAAACTATATAGCAGGTAGAGATATTGACGAAGAAAGAGAAAGGTGGGGAAAAGAACGAGGCGTACGCTCGAGAAATCGATGTTGTACATAGTAAGTAAAGTTTTCGGCCTTTTTACCAGAGTTCTTTTTCTCGCCTTACCACCATTGTTTTATATGTGTTTGCTTTGTTCGTGTTCTCGTGAAAAAAAAAGAAAAACGTATAAACTAAAGTCAACGATCCCATTTTTCATTCAAAGACCAAGAAGTTTTACTAAGAATAATAAAAACAAATGGATTTAAAAAATCTAATAAAGATAAAAGGATTAAAAGTATAATGCCATATATATTTATATAAAATTATAGGATTTATAGGAAACTCAAGAAGTTAATAAAATTTTATTCAACATAAATGGAAAGTTATAATTTTAAAAGTAGCGCACAGGAAAAATATATGTACAATTAAAATAAAAAGTGTAATCGTAATACTGAAAACATATAAAAAATAAATAAATTAAACTAACGACCGATATTTTGATATCGAATTGTAAAATAATATTTTTTTGTTGCATGTTATTTTAATGTATCAAATTACTTTTAATAAACAAAAAAATACAATTTTTCAAACGAGTATATAAAAATTTTTACGCGAGTGTATTCGCGAGTGACAAGAAAAGTTATTATTAGAGAGTGATATGGACGCGAAGAGATGGAGATGAATTTATTGGAAAGAGGGAAGAGCAATTGCAGCCGCGTGCCGTAACAGAATCAGCCGATACGAAGTTACGTGAATCGTCGAGATAGTGAGGAATAGCTTCTCTCTCTCTCTCTCTCTCTCTGTCTCTCTCTGGGCACTTACTCCTATTTCTCCGTAATCTGGACGATCGGGCGCAGCTGGCAATCGATGACCGCTCCTGTGACCCCCGAGTACGCCGGTGCCGCTGATGCTCACGCCGCGCCTCTCGTCGATCAGGAATATCTCCGTGAGGACGATCAGAGCGAACACGGCGAAGAACATGACGACCAGCATGAACGACATGTTGGCACGCTCTTTGAGAACGCCGGCGTTCGCTCGGCTCCCGCCGGAGCCAGATCTTCTGCTCGAGCCCATGCTCGAGGGGTGGTTCTGTAAGCGTCACTTCGTAGATAGAGTTCTTCAAATAAGAGTTGAAACACGGAATAACGATCGTCAGTATCGTACGCAATAAAGAAGAAATATATAAATGAAACAGAATAGTATTGGACTTAATAATAATAACTTGAACTAAATCATTTAAATGTCGTCACCTAAATAACTAAAGAAGCGTCAATTACGGTCATGGCATGATGCCTAGAATTATTTATATATAAATCGTAAACACATTTCCAACACAGAACAATATGGAGTTAGAACAAAAGTTTGTATCCATAGCTATGTGGTTAAATAAAACTATGTATCAAATATCTACAGAAATATGGTATATTTGAATTTCATTGAGTTATAAATAACTCTGCGAACTTTTGTCCCAGTCCAATATGTGATGACAAGTTTAGTAAATGTTAACGTGAGTTTAACTCATAATCCCTTAATTATTCTACGTAATTATTCTACGAGTAATATTTGTAAATAACAAATTTAATAATCTTTCTGTTATGTAATCTTTAATGTCTTGAGAAATTCTGTAAGTTGAGAAACTTTAGTCGCAAGTAATCACCGCGCTCTTCTCAGTCAAATCAAAAAGATTTTAATAATTTTGACGACACGAAAATTAATTTCAAGATCTACAAAAGTTTATACCAAAAATCAAAACACTAAAATTATGTTCTGAAAGTATGAACTAAATTACACACTATAACTATAAAATATTAATAAAAATTATAAAGTTTAAATGAACGCGACGAAAAATCCACGTTAAAACCAGCAAATTATATTATCGATAACACTGTAAAACAAGTGGAACAAAATTTGACCTATTTTTGCATCACGAGTGTAGACAGTTATTTTTGATTCTTGCCTGCTAAACACGAATTCGTTGTCTACATTTAGCTGTCACATCTTTCAAAAAAAGACAATTTTAAGGATTTGTCGTTTCTGACCCCTGATACTATTTTTTTTCAAAATAGTCAATTTTAACGGATTTATATTTAGCAAACAAAAATACGTCGAAAAAATACTATTCACATTCGCGTTGCAAAATGTAATTCCACAATGTAATTAAAAATAGAATTAAGTACAATATTAAATCCTCTATTTGTAATCTTGATTTAAAATAGAAAAAAAATGAATAACGAAAGTAATTTTGAGTAGAAGACTAGAATTCTAAAAAAAAATTTACATTTTTATTAATGGTTACTTACTTAAAGTGGTTGCAAGAAAATCGCTGCCAAGCATGGGGATAGTAGCCCCTGAAAATAATTACAAAAATTATTAGTTCATTTACATCCAATAAAATGTTATTTTATGATTCATGATTTATTCATCACTTAAACTCATATTAAGAATATCTCGCTATATAAAATAATTTAAACACTATTCATGAAACGAATTACATTATTAATAGTAAGTAGTATAATTAAAAATAAATTCGATAAAATATTGTAAAATTTATAAAGTAAATTTCTTCAAATTTATTTTATATAAAGTAAATTTAATAAAATGTACGATCGAACAAATGAAAAAAAAATAGCTTTTTATTTCACGACTATTGACAAACGATGGTTGATTTATGATTAATATGGTGTTACATTTACAGTCTTATAATTATATCAAGCCAATTATATAATTATAATATATTAAAATTATATATTAAAAATATGTTATGATAATATGTTAATATTCTAATATAATATAAAATTATTTTCCTTAAAAAAATTATAACGAAGTTGCAGAATAACGCATTTATCGTATCGAGAGCGATAAAGTCATGCACTTGATAACGTAGCAGGTTTTTACGATGCGACTGACATTGTATGCATTGTATGCATTATATGCATTGTGCGTGGCGATGGTCAAGTTAAAAATTTTAACGATATACAGTGTCCCAGATTTACCATAACACCCATTACTGACAGATTCCTGAGATCATTTTAAAATAAAACTTCTAAAACTAAAATGTCGAGGCTGCAAAGTAGTGAAGGTATTCCCAAATACGAGATTCTTATTTTTCATATTGATTTTGCAATCATGTTCACTGTGCAATGTGCTGTATCTGAGCGCACAAATTTTAGATAGTTTGATATGCTAGCTTTAAACTCTTTTCACTTAAAAACCATTGTAGTCTCAACATTTTGGTATTATTTTTTGTCTTCAAATAATCTCAGGAATCTGCCGTTAATGGGTGCTACAACAAATTTGAAACACTATATATTTGATTAAACGCTCAACGTCATGAATGCAATCCTAAGAGAACACCGTGGCATAAATTGTACCAGTTGACGACAGTCAATAATCTTAACGACTGGGTCGCGTGCGATAATAATACGCTTTTGATTAAAAAAAAAAAAAAAAAAAAAAGATAGATAGAAACAGTGTTGCACGTCAATAAATCTTCAAAGCACATAATTCAAACTCCGTTTTATGAAACACTGTCACTCGTAACATTTTTTTTATAAGTTTATTATGTATAATTATTATGCATCGTCGTACCAATGAAATTATCAAATATATTATTTGCTTAAAAATTATGTGAATAATTAATTAATTCACCAGAATAAGGAAAACTAACAACATTGCAAAAAATTCCATGAAATGGTTTACGACAATTTTTACGCATTTATGCATTCAAAGCTTTTTGCTTCTTAAGGATAGCGCTAAAACTAAAAAAAAATTACAACTAAAATATCTTGCTATTCTCTCCTAACCTAACCCTAACCTAACTCAATTCTGAATATAATTTTGTTAGCAATAAATTAATAAAAGTATAAATAACTCGCCTTTCATTATATCTTCGCCTTTTTTGCGTTTAATGTTAAATGAATAAGTTGTAAAATTATACCCTTCCTTATTGTTCTTTACATTACTCTTCCTAAGTAAATAATACAAAACAAATTTAAATATGTGAATTTAAGTTTATTTTGTCTTTCCAAAATATCAAGATGTTCTCCATTGCGAGGATCGTTGCAGATCTGACTGGGCCATTTATAAACTAAACCTACATTAGTCTCCGTCGTAATCAGATCGTTATCATTTCTGGACTATTTTGTTTCGCCGGAAAATGTTTTATAGAAAGAAATACACT